>NC_041401.2:133261169-133356169 GCF_900747795.2 Erpetoichthys calabaricus | reverse complement strand
TGTGGAAAAGTGATGCGCTGTGAATACTTTCCGGATGCACTGTATGATAAAAACATACATTTGATTTGAATCTGTAACAGCCGGTGTAAATGTATTGTACTTTTAAAACTTAATGTTTTTTTTTTCACTTTTATTCTATCAGTCACGATCACGATACAACCCCTCCACCTCTACTACCCTAGATCTGATGCTTTTAGTTTTTATTTGAAACTAGGACTAACTGTGGATGTGAGTGGTGTTTTGAGACAATGGAACTGGAAATTCTCTGATCTGGAGGGATAAAAGCTGACACATGAACACTGGCGAATCTGCCTTTTTGGTATCTCATTGTCACTTGAATTTTTTTTATTCTCAAACTTTTTTCTATTCTCAAACTCTACATGGGTAAAAAGCCCAGCACGAAGGCATGGAATGCCAATTACCTAGTGGGCCACTTTTGGTAGGCAGAACTGGCACTGCGGGATGAACTGAATGGCGGGTTAAGGTGCCCAATGCCAATGCTCATCAGATCCCAGAAAGGTGGTTGATATGGACAGGAGGATGGTGGCCATGGAAGTCAGAACATTCTAAGGTATTTGTAACAACCCACCTGCCGATTTAGCCAACACTGAAAATAAATGGCGCTTGAGCATTGGGAGCATACCCTGCCATCACGGAACTGTGGTGATGCAAGCGATCCTGGAGAAGCCGGCGGGAGCCCCGGGGAGAGTCCTCTTTTCTCATTGAAGGGCAAGGCTGCCCTGGAAAGGGTTCATCCTGAGAGAGTTGTCCCCTTCCCTTGAATGTCCAAAGCAGAGGGTGTAAATCTCATGCTAGGCCGTACCCATATCTGCAGCAGGTCTCCAAGGTGAACAGCATGGCATGTTAGAGCAATGTAGGTAAGGGAAATCGGCAAGCCGGATCCATGATTTCAGGATAAGAATTGGCTCTAAGGGCTAGGTCATTTGGGCTGTGGTGCGAAGTGGGGCTGGGTGCATGCCAGGCCCTTGCCGCGGATTGCCCCAGCTGTGGTGCACGTTGGCTTGCCTCCAATGCCGTACTCCTCTTCCCATTGGGTTGGGGGCAGGGGTCAGCACATGTCCCAGCCAGCGCCTAGAAGCTGGCTTAAAACTGGTGCAGACCAGGGGACTCCAACTGTTTAATTAAAACAAAGCAACATGAGAGCCGGAGAGTGGTGTTGATGCAATGTGATTTCTGCCCAGTGCTCTGAATATCAAAGTGAAGAAATTAAATGAAGTGCGGTTAAATGGTGGGAGTAACTATGATTCTCTTAGCAAGAAGGCCAACTCAAGGGGTACGGTTGACAAGCAACATAAAAACTTGGAATATGCCTGGCAATGAGCCAAATCTAATGGATGAACGAGATTCCCACTGTCCCTACCTACTATGTAGCGAAAACCACAACCAGGGAAATGGGCTTGGCAGAATCAGTGGGGAAAGAAGACCCTGTTGAGCTTGATTCTAGTCTGGCACTGTGAAGAGACATGAGAGGCATAGAATAAGTGGGAGGCCACTGGCCCCTCCTGGGGCCACAGGATGCCGCCAATGAAATACCACTAACTTATCGTTTTTTCACTCACCCGGTGAGATGGAAGGGGAAGCCCCATGGGGCTCTCATTTCTGGCGTCAAGCACTCAAGCCACCCGCTCTGGGGACAGTGGCAGGTGGGGGGTTTGACAGGGGGTGGTACACCTGTCACACAGTAATGCAGGTGTCCTAAGGCAGGGGTGCCCAACTCCAGTCCTGGAGGGCCGCAGTGGCTGCAGGTTTTCATTCTAACCCTTTTCTTAATTAGTGACCTGTTTTTGCTGCTCATTAATTCATTTTATTTGACTTGCTTTTGAAGACTTAGACCCCTCAATTGTTTCTTTTTCCTTAATTAGCAGCCAAACAATAATTAGATACACAATGAGCCAAAACAGGGCCAGCAAACTGTGACCATCATACAATATCTGAAAATAAAGAAAGGTGAAGGTCTCAGGAATGCTGATCTGCTCTTAGAAAAGAGAAAATCCACAATTTCGGAAAAGTCTGCTATTGCACAGTAAAAGGAGCAACCAGCCATGGAATTAAAGAACGGGTTTAATTAATGACAAGAATCAGAGCCTCATTAAGCAACTGGTTGGAGTTAAATTGGTTGGAGTTTGAGGCCCTGACTTAGTTGGTCTCCTGTTGGCTCACTCACTTAACATTTCACTTCTGTTTGGGTGCCATTTAAGGAATGAAATGAAACAATTCAGAGGAATGATGAAGAAATTCAGGGAACATTTCTTAAAAACCAAGTCAATTAAAATTAATTCAATAGAAGTTAATTAGCAGCAAAAACAGATCACTAATTAAGAAAAGGGTTAGAATGAAAACCTGCAACCCTCGAGGACTGGAGTTGGGCACCCTTGTCCTAAGGCAGCTCAGGGAGGCTAGAAACCATCCGTGACTATTTGGGTTTCAAGCAGGAGGTGTCAGAAAACTTACAACAGGGTTAACTGGTTTGTAGCAGCCAAGCGTTCATAGCGACTTCACTTTCAGTGATATTTTCATAACGAAAATGAGAACTAGAACTAAAAATATTGTTTTTCATTTTACAAGAACTGAAATTAAGACAAACAGAGAAACTACAACTAAATAAAAATAAAAGTTGGTGATATGTGAATGAACTAAAACAAGAACGAAAACTGACTAAAAACAAAAAAAAAAACAGCAATAGCATTTTCATTCAATCCGGTTCAGTCATGCAGAGGGATTGTTTGTAGGTCGCCCTGTGCGTTCAGTTATGTTGCGCTATTTACTATGTGGTGCTCTTATAACTAGGTCTTACTGTAGTCATGTGGCGCTTCTGTAAACGACTGTTGCTTTATGTTGAGCACATTTGGTTCGTGATGTTGAAGCAGTAAGCACTTGTGGTTGACGATGGCTAGTTTTGCACAGATGCATGCAGGTAGAAAGCAAGAAAGTAGCGTTTGAAAATGTTTTAATTACAGTGTAGATGATAATAAAAGCAATTGTAGTGTGCAAGAAGAAGAAAACAGTCTCGAACTTTCACTGCAGGACAGCTGTATCAGTACTTAGTGGAAGTCCAGCACTTCTATGGCACCAGGACTGCACTTCAGTACTGGAACATGCAGTCAGGGGAAGCAAGTGAGGCTCTTCATGAAAAGTAAAAAAACTAATAATGATAACATAAAATACATTTGTCTACTGGCCTGTGCTATAAGTTTGTTTTCTGTATGATTCCAATAATTATGATCATTTTTATAGTCAAAATCGCTGAATTTACACATTTTCTGTTCAAGTACTGGGGAGAAACGACGAGCCTCACCTCAGCTCGGACTGCGCTGTCCCTCACACACTGGGTTAATGCACGCAATTGGCAAGTGCCTCTTGCTGTCTCTCTATATGTCGCCAATATAATGTTTGCAGACATGTTTATTATATACCCTGACTTTCCACAGTCTGGCTAATATCTTTAATGAATGTGTATGACATATCTAGTCTTACTGATCGGACATAAAACCGCAGAGAAAAGGCACAAGGTGAGGCAGATAGTACTGTGGCGCACTGAAGGGGGAGGATGTGAGCCCAACAGGTGCTTGTTGCTGTTGTTCTTCTACGCAGAGGCTCTGGGTGCCAATAAGTTAGCGATATCAGAAAGACAAGTGCACTGCACCGTTTAGTTTATTTTAATTTTTTATTCCGACTGACTGCCAAAATGAAAGATTAAGACTTTTAAATCTAAAGGAAAATAAGGAGGACTTTTACAAGAAAGTGACGGAGATTTTCATGGAGAAGGATAGGAGCATGGACATCATTTACAAATGACCATAAACGGTTTGGAATTTTAAAAAAATGGGATCAGACTAAGAAAAAAAATCCAATATTTAAAAACTAAATTTTGTCCTTAAATAAATTATTCTTTTGTTCTTCTTGTTATCCATTTGTTGAACAGTCTGTATTAAAACTGATTAAAGTATCAGAATTAAAAGCTTTTAAAAACAACTACATATTTTAATTAAGATTAAACCACTCTATACTCAAACCACTCTATACTTTCATTTGTATTGAATGAGTATGAATTGTGAAATTGCACCAGCAAATTTATAACACATGGAGGGTGCAGAGCAAATGTGATCTCTCTGATCTCTCTCGCCTTTATACATGTAACGTTCTTTCTTAGCCAAATATGTACCTTACCTATGTGTGTGTAAAGAATGCTGATGAGATAGGCAACATAACTAGTAGTCAATATGCATGATGCCAAATGAATAGTAAATAAGCTGCTGTTTTGGGTTCACATATTTGTAAATCTGACTCTGAAGGAGTCAGTGCCTCACCAGCCATGAACCTCACCGCACATCACTGCTTCAGTACTGGCAGCAGAAATCGTCAACATATAGTCTGCTGGTGCCAGTGGCTGAGGACCATGGGCCTCATGTATAAATGGTGCGTACGCACAAAAATACGCCCGTTTCCACACTCGCATCATGATGTATAAAATCTAAACTTGGTGTAAAGCCACACACATTTTAATGCCAGCTAAATCCTTGGCGTACGCAAGTTCTCCGCTGGCAGCACCCAGCGTCAAAGCAGTACTTTTATTCCAGTGTGGTTTCTCTTTCTTTTTTAGATCCACATCCTTGACGCGGCTTTATCATATACACTGAAATTAACTGTATACTGTTTATTAGTTTAAGGCATTTGATTGCAATTAACCTGTAACAATATAATGGTCCATGGACTGGCCATAGCTGCTTTAGCGTTGTTACTCTTGCAGCACCTTCTTCTTCTTTCAGTTGCTCCAGTTAGGGGTTGCCATAGCAGATCATCTTTTTCCATATTACTCTCACTGCACCACTCAGAGTATTTATATAACTGTATCTGAGTGTGGAATCACAGCTCTACAGCAGCTGATCAGAAAGAGAATTATCGGTATACAGCATCAAGCACACGCTGCTTCAGCCATGCTCTCTATTTGAAGTGCTCCCATACGGCAAATGCTTCAGAGCCATTCCTGTATGGACCTTGCGGTTCAGAAACAGTTTCATCCCCAGAACTATAAACACACTCAATCACTCCATTACGTGCTCCTTGTAGAACTGTTTGTACTTATAAGTACAATTACATCACTGTAAACTTGCGATACAGTTATAATATTGCACAACCTGAGCCACTTTATTAAGTGCGTATTTACTTATGATGACAATATTATTTTTAAGATGAAATGCACCAAAATATGTTTATTACATTATACAGATGAAGTGTTAACATCATTTAAATAATCTATATTGTTAATAATTAAACATGTGATGACACGGTGTCGCAGCACTAGCGACGAGCTGGCGCCCCGTTCAGGGATTGTTCCTGCCTCATGCTGTATTCTTGCTAGGACTGGTGCAACACTGGAAGGACAGATGGATAGAATAATTAAACATGTTCTACGAAGATATTTGAATGTTCTTTAAAAGTTTTGAGGAATCATTGTTCTAAGAAAAAACTGTGGAGCATATCAAGCTCCAATTTTATTGGCCGGGAATCAACAAGGAGGTTCGCCATTTTTGCATATCTTGCCCGGAGTGTCAACTACGGCAAATTCCCAAAAGGGACCGTGCTCCTCTTGTTCTTCTTCCCCTAATTGACGTACCCTTTGAGAGAATTGGGATCGATATAGTAGGACCCATAGAGCCCTAAGCCCAAGGACACAAATACATATTAGTCCTTGTGGATTATGTGACCTGAGGCTGTTCCTTTGTGCTCAGCTACAACTAAAGCAATCGCATGGGAACTAGTAAGGGTCTTTGCACGGGGCGGCATCCTTAAGAAGTCCTAATAGACCAAGAGATGCCTTTCACCTCAGAAACGTTCAAGGAAATGGCCAAGTTACTGAAAAAAGTATTTAAAGACTGTAGTGTACCATCCTCAAACTGACGGTCTATTTGAGAGGTTTAATCAAATTCTGAAACAGATGCTTCGCAAGGTGTTCAGCGTTGACGGGAGGAATTGGGACCTGCTCCTCCCCCTCATTCTCTTTGCCTATTGGGAAGTCCCACAAGCCTCTATGGGGTTCTCACCATTTGAATTGTTATACGGGTGACAGCCACGGGGTATATTAGATATTTTAAAGGAAGGCTGGAAAGGAGAGGCTCTTCCCTTGACAAATATATTAGATATGTCACACAGTTACACGATAGATTTGGAAAGATCAGACCTATTCTAAAAAGTCATATGGAGGAAGCACACGCAGCACAAGCCCGCTATTATGACCATGGCACGACCCTCCGAGAATTCCATCTGGGGGATCGCGTCATGGGATTGGTTCCCACCCCTCATTCCAAATTGCTCGTCCATTGGCAAGGCCCTTATGAAATTAAGAAGAAGAAAGGGCTGATCGATTATTTGGTAAAACAACCTGATCGGCGACCAAGCAAGCGGGTCTATCATGTGAACTTGCTGAAACCGTGGGAGGAAAGGGATCCTGATCCCTCCTCCGATCAGGCCCGCTCATTCTTTTCTCAAACAGACACCCTCAATTTCGGCGAGGAATTAACTTCCAGACAGAGACAGGAGCTAGAATCAGCTATCCGGTCCATCCCAAGAGTGGTGAGTGGAAAACCTGGCCGGACCTCTCTGATTGCACATGACATAGTGACTGAGCCGGGGGTTGTCGTCCAAGAACGACCCTATAGACTCCCAAAGGCAATGAATGTTGAAGTGGAACTGGAAATCAAGTGAATACTGGAACTAGGAGTGATAGAGGAAAGCTTTAGTCCCTGGTCCAGCCCAATAGTCTTGGTTAGAAAGCCTGATGGCAGTTGGAGGTTTTGCAATTACTTCCGTCAACTTAACCAGGTCTCCCAGTTCAATGCTTATCCCATGCTGCGTGTGGACTACCTCTTCGAAAGGCTGGGCCAGGCAAAGTTCCTGACCACACTTGACATGACCAAGGGGTACTGGCAGATTCCTTTAACGGAGTCCGCGAAGGTCAAGACCACGTTTAACACCCTAACGGGCACTGGCAGTTTCATGTCCTTCCATTTGGGTTACATTCTTGTGACTTTCCGGTGTCTGGTGGACAAAGTGCTCCGTCCCCATAATGCATATAGTGTTGTCTACCTGGATGACATTTACATCTATTCCAGCACATGGAAGGAACATGTACGGCAGGTCAAAGTGGCATTGCGGACACTGGGAGAAGCCGGGCTGCGAATCAATCCAAATAAATGTTTCTTTGGACTGAAAGAAGCTAAGTATTTGGGCTACCTAGTGGGTTGGGGTACTGTAAAACCACAGTGTTCCAATAATAGAAGTCATTCTGAAATGGCTCCATCCGTGAACCAAGCGGCAAGCTTTCTCAGTTTTGCCCGGTACTACTGCCGGTTCGTACCTCGGTTTTCCGAGAGAGCGGAGCCTTTGTCTGATTTGATGAAGAAAAGGGCTCCCAACAATGTGGTATGGACCAAAAAAATGGAAGCTGCATTCGTTGATTTAAAACAGGCCCTTACTTCGACACCAGTTTTAATAACCCCCAACTTCTCTCTTCCATTTGGTCTCCAGACGGACACTTCAGACACAGGCCTGGCGGCCGTGTTGAGCCAAAGCGTCGACAGTGTTGAGCACCCCATCATCTACCTGACCCGTAAACTGAAGGATCGAGAGATAAGGTATGAGGAGGAGGACAGGGAAGCCTTGGCAATTAAATGGCCGATTATGCAGTTGAGGTACTACATCCTGGGCCAAGAGTTCACTCTGGTGATGGATCATGCTCCTTTACAGTGAATGGCCCATCACAAGGAGTTGAACCCGCCGGTCACTTAGTGGTTTCTTGACCTAAAACCATACAAGTTTTAGCTCATTCATCGTAAAGGTTCTCTTCATGCCAATGCTGATACCCTCTCTCGGGAACACAACCTCTCGATGGGTCTGGGCTGAGGTGGGGGGGGGCTTTGTCACACACGTGCGAGTTGGAGGCAGTTAAAGGGCTTATATAATCATAACAACTTATCCAACCAGGGGGCAGAGGGGTGCACTGACTCTCTTTCTCAGTTCCCTGCAAATCCCGCCAGGTTCCAAAGCCCAGAAGAAGTCACTTCCTGCCCCCGCTCCGGCCCTGAGGGTGACATCACTTCTGGTCAGCTCCCCATAAAGGCCACTCCCTTCCTCTGTTGAACAGTTCTGTCTTGGACTCAGTAGTGTAAACTACCCAGTGCTATTTTGTTGAAATTACATTTTGCAACCTGGATTTACAATATACGGGTGGCTGCCCCAAACCTTCTTGTGATGTCTGGATTCGCTTATTGTGACACTCTGTATCCTAATAAGCTTTCATATGACACTCAGACAGTGGGCTACGACTCGCCTTTTCATTTCAACTTCTTTTTTATTTCGGGCACTGTGCGAATTTGTGAACTTCAGCTTTTGAGTTTCTCCGACACTCTATGTCACTTGATCAACTTCCTTTTGTTGTTTATACCACTGTTTAAACCAACAAATAGTACGTTTTTCCTTGCCTCCACTTGGTATTCCCTGAAATTCTTCTATTTTCCCTCGTGCTTTTGCCATTGTTTTTTCACAGAACGCTGAGCTTAAGGGCTATTTATATTGATTTGCATATTCAAAAAAGTGTAATTCTGGGAGGAGTTGGGTAGTGGCAGCAGGCGCGTGCACGTGCGTTACTTTTCATGCTGACTGTGATTTATGGAGCAGAAGAATGTGGAAGTTGCCTTACGGACAGATTTATGCATCTGGATTTTTTTGTGCATACGCACATTTCTGCTTTTGTCCGTATGCCATGTTTTAGTATGAATTCTACACACAGCATTATGCATGAGGCCCCTTGTCTGTGCATCTGAATTACAGGTGCTCGTCAAGCGAATATTTTCACTATGTGACTATCTGTGCAATGGACATCGTTTCAACATGAACAAATCTTTCGAAATGCATGCTTGTTTAAAACGTAACAGAAATGTGCTTTACAGACTGGTTTCCTGGGTTGAAACATTTGATCTTGCTGGCTACACTCATTAGGCCACTTTATCTGTTTGATCATTGATAGTCAAGCTGTGTTTAATGATATTATGAACTGCGAGTGTATTTTGTTGACTGAAACATAACTTGCATTGAAATATAAGGTGAGGTGAGGTGAGAGGACGCTGGCGTTGATTGTTCGCCGCTTCTCCCTCTGACTCTGAGTTTAATGTTTTTACTATTATTTATATTTTACTAACATTATTAATTTACTATTTTTCTTTTAGTTTTCATTAGAAAGTTTCGTATTTTTTTTTTTTTTCTGAAAGCTTTCTTGTACTGTTTTAATCGTCTGCTGTGGATTTTACGGATTTTATCAAGGTTTTGTTGCCTACTCACTTGCTGCCTGGATATACTGTTCTACCGTTTGCTGTGGACTTTATGGATTTTATTAATTTATGTTAAGTTAAGCTTTTTTTTTGTCTACTCACCTGTTGCCCGGTTATACTGCTTTAGATTTTACGGCGCTTTCTGGACAGCATTCCTCCCTACCGCTTCAGTCTGAATGGCGTTCAGTTATTCTAACTCACAACTCCGCCGACTTAATCCCGCAACCACTTCTGAAATGAACATCTCCATCATCAAAGAACTGGGACTTCTTCGCCGTCCTCGTTACATTCACAGAGGCTCCAGCTGAAAGTTCGTCTTCCATAACCAGCCAAAGTGCTCTGCTACCAACATTCCTTCTTTCTGGTCATCTGTCGCACGTTTGACGCGTCATCAGAGCACAGTCGCTCCAATTACTATCAACACTGGAAGTATCGTGAGATCTCTGCACTCTAGCATGGGATACACCCGAGCCACTGACAGAAATATCGCGAGGTTTTCACATTCCCGGCTGGATTTATTTTGTGGAGTGGATTCTAAGCTGCGTGGAGTGGATTTTAATGTTTTGCGTCCTGTACAGAGATTTACTTCACAGTCATTGGTTAAATTTGAACTATTTAATTCTCAATCTATCAGCAATAAATCCACACTGATTGAAGAACACATCAGGGAAAAAGGACTTGACTTCATGTGTCTGACAGAAACCTGGCACCAGTCAGAGGTTTACTCTGCCTTAAATGAAGCCTGTCCACTTGGCTACAGTTACTTGGAGGCAGCTCACAGCACTGGGCGTGGTGGTGGACTAGCTGTTATCCACCGTCAGCACCTGGGGTTGTCCCCTATCTCGATACCTGCAATATCTTCTTGTGAGTGCCTTGCATTTAAATGTAAGCCCCCGTTTCCCATGACTGTTCTCCTTATCTATCGACCTCCAAAACCCAACTCTGCCTTTATTCCGGAAATGACTGATCTTCTCACAACACTCTGTGCTACTTCTGCCAACATCATAATCTTAGGAGATATAAATATTCATGTTGACAATCCCACAGGTTATCTCACTGCTGACTTCCTTGAGCTGCTAGATTCTCTCAACCTACAACAACATGTTGATGTTCCCACACATTCTAGGGGTCACACTCTTGGCTTGGTCATTTCAAACTGTGCCCCAATCAGAAATCTACTGGTATATGATCTTGGTATTTCAGACCACAAAGTAGTGTCATTGGAGCTGCCCTTTTTCTTCCCCCGTATCAAACCAAAACGACAGATCTATTTCAGAAATCTGAAGAATATCAATGTGGATGCCTTGGCCTTGGACCTTACATTTCTCTCCTCTGACTTTATCAGCTCCCTCTCTGTTGCTGACCTCGTGGATTTTTACAACCAGTCCCTGAGCAGTCTCCTGGACTTCCACGCCCCTTTAACATCCAGGTCCGTCTCATTCTCGTGCTCAGCACCTTGGTATATCTGCGAGCTGCGAAAAATGAAGGCGGCTGGGCGTGCCGCTCAAGGCCTCTGGGCTGACTGTCCATAAACAGGCTTACAGAGAACACATGAGAGCGTATGCAGAAGCTCTGAAGGTTGCACGGTCCAAGTTTTATTCCACCATCATCAGAAATGGCTCCAGGAACCCTAAAAAACTTTTTTCAACCATAAATCATCTTCTCAAACCTCCTTTACCTGCCCATTCTGAGACCACTGATGAGAGGTGCAACATGTATATCAACTTTTTTAAACAAAAAGTTGATAATATCCGTTTACACCTCTCTACCAAGGATATCTTGCCCTTCCCAACTGTTGACTCATTGTCTGAGACTGTCCATCCTCTTTGCTCTTTCTCTGTTGCCACACGGGAAGAGGTGGAGGATGTCATCAGGAAAATGAAACCGTCTACTAGTTCCCTGGATCCTTTCCCCTCACCCTTGTTGAGGGCCAACATTTCTGCCATCTCTCCACTTATCACCAGGATAATAAATCAGTCCCTCCTGGCTGGCCATATTCCTTCTGCACTAAAAACTGCTGTCATCAGACCTCTACTGAAAAAATCCACCTTGGATCCTGAAGTTCTCTCCAATTATAGGCCCATCTCCAATCTTCCATTTCTCTCCAAAGTTCTGGAAAAAATAGTTGCAGCACAACTTCATGATCATCTCAAACTGAATCACCTGTTTGAAAAGTTTCAGTCTGGTTTTCGCCCTGGCCATAGCACCGAAACAGCCCTGGTCAGGGTCACCAATGATCTTCTGATGACGGCAGATACTGGTTCACCTTCACTACTTATCCTCCTTGACCTGACAGCTGCTTTTGACACAATAGACCATAACATCCTTCTTCACCGTCTGCAATACACTATTGGACTCTCAGGAAATGTTCTAAATTGGTTTACATCATACCTGACTGGCAGAACTGAGCATGTCGCCCTTGGCAGCGCAAAGTCCCACACCCACAACGTCACCTGTGGTGTTCCACAGGGCTCTGTGCTGGGCCCTATCCTTTTTACTATCTACATGCTCCCCCTTGGAACTGTCATTGGCAGACATGGTTTATCGTTCCATTGCTATGCCGATGACACTCAGCTTTACCTCAGGACTACTCCCACCTCCTCTACTGCTCCTCTGCCAACATCTACATTGTCTACCTGCCTGGAGGAGATAGAGGCATGGATGAGGCTCAACTTTCTTCAGTTGAACAGATCCAAAACAGAAGCCATCTTAGTTGGTACATCACATCATCTTCGCTCTTCTACCATCACCAGTATTACTTTCTCTGGCCAAAATATTCCTCTTTCCACATCTGTTACCAATTTGGGTGTTAGAATGGACTCCCAACTTACTTTTGACACCCACATCAAATATCTCTGTAAGTCATCTTTTTACCATCTCAAGAACATCGCCAAACTCCGTCCATTACTCACCCTGGCAGATGCAGAGAAGCTCGTCCATGCCTTTGTCTCTTCCAGGCTGGATTACTGTAATGCGCTCCTCATTGGGATTCCTGGCAAGAGTATCCAGAGACTCCAGTATATTCAGAACAGCGCTGCCAGGATCCTGATGAGGGTGCGAAAGCATGATCACATCACCCCAATCCTGAAAACCCTTCACTGGCTCCCTGTTTCATTCAGAATAGAGTATAAGGTCTCCCTTCCTACCCATCAGTGCATTTATGGACATGCCCCTCTTTATCTACAGGAACTCCTTACCCCTCATACCTCCTTACGCTCCCTCCGGTCTGTACACACTAACACTCTTCAAGTCCCCAGAACTAAGCTCAGCAGCATGGGTGACAGGGTGTTTTCATCTGTGGCGCCGAGGCTGTGGAATGCCCTCCCTGATTACCTGAGAGCCCCACAGTCGACCGAGGCCTTTAAGCGAAACCTAAAAACTCATCTTTTTAGAAATTCATTTTGTTAAAGTATTTTATAGATTCTTCTGTTTTTTATTTATTATTCTCTTCTTACTCTGTAGCACTTTGGGATTGCTAAAATATAAAGTGCAATATAAATAAAATGTATTATTATTATTATTATTATATGTGTAGGGCAGCAACAGAAAAAAAAAAAACTAAAATTATTAACTAATATTATGTAAAAAGGCCAGAACTAAATAGAACAAAAACTAAAATTTTAAACACAGAAGTAAATAAAAATAAAAATTGTTGACTCCACCTCAAAACTAGAACGCAATAAAAATAAAAATTAAAACTAATCTTAAAAAAATTAAAATAAAATAAAAACTAAAAGCTACAATTAATATCAGAACTGAAATATCACTGGACTCACTTTTTGTATGTTTTTATTGAATGATATTAACAATATGAGCAGTTCACTACTCAAAACGGTACATTTATGAGGGAAGTGGTTTCAAACTCGCGACTTCCAGATTATAAGTCAGCAGATCTTACCGCTGCACCACGGAAGCTGTTGTATTGCACTTGCATCTTCTGTGAAAGTTTTATTTTGATATTTGGACATCAGCCTTCACACACAAATCCACAAACTATGTAAATACAGATGGGAGCAATAATAGCTGTAGCTGAATAATATATGAAAACATATAATATTTTAGGGGGCAGCACAGTGGTGCAGTGATAGTGCTCCTGTCTCAGTGTAAGAAGATGAGGGTTCGTGTCCCACATCCTCGCCATTTCTGTGTGGGTTTCCTCCAGTTGCTCTGGTTTCTTCCCTCTTTTCAAATACATGCAGGTTATTGGAATTGGCAATGCTAAATAGGTCCTAGTACAGAATGTGTTTGGTGTGTGGCTATGTGTCTGTGAACTAGCTCCCTGTCCAGGATTTGATCCTGCTTTGCACCCTATGCTAGCTGGGATAGGTTCCAACTATCCCCGTGACCCTGGTCTGGATTAAACAGGTCAGAAAATGACATGACATATAATTTTTTATGCAACAAAGCTATTCAGCACTGTGATAAACAATATAGTGTGTAACAGTGTTTTTCTCATATAATAAAGTTTTTTTTATAAATTTTTTATCCTTCCCTAAAAAAACATACTATACTTCATGAAAAGGTACTGTTTAATATTTGTTTTTTTTTACGAATATTTAATGTGCAGTATTATGAACAAAACTTGCTGTTATTGCAGAAATGTACAGATTTAATACATGTTGAAGTTTATTGTGATATTTTAATGAAGTTGTGTCTCTAAGCGGATAAAATATAATAGAACATTCATTTTTTAAAAATGTATTTTCCTCATAGTTTTGATGGGTAATAAGATAATGTTGCGTGGTGCACCCAGGTGATTCAAAGCCCGATCATAGCATTACTTTCATTTTTGTTTCTTTCATAGTTTCAGATTAATTTAACAACAACCATAACATAAATAGAAAAACACATCAAGCAGTGCTGCTATATTCAAATCCCAAATGTGGTTGTTGTTTGTATCGAGTTTACATGTTCTCCTCCCTGTCCACAGTGGATATGGTAAAGTATTCAGACCCCTTAACTTACTGTACACATTATTGTAATTGTATTTTGGTTTTAATTTTAAAATGGATGCATTTATGATCTCTGTCCATCAATCTACACTTAACCTATATTGAGGTATGGTATATTGCTTTGTTTCAAAGCCCAAAATTTATTAATGTTTTGCAGTGGCACCATTTTGCACTTGTGAAGGACACTGTTGTTTTAAGCTATGATACTGCCATGGGATCCAATCCCAGAATTCCTCAGGGTTTGCTTTTTTGTGATTTTATAAGGGCAAGAGGATAGTGGTTGCCCACAACAGTTCAACAATATCTAATTTAATCAATAACTTTTGAATTGCTGTGCAAAACACTTCCTCTGTTTGGACTTATCCGGTTAATTAATTTCTGCCTGCTTTTTGACTCACATTCTCTTTTTTCGTGAAAGATCTTTTTGATTCATGGTATCAGACCTTGGCCCATTCTTGCCTCAATAATTATGAAATGGAAGAAGTTTGGAACCACCAGGACTCTTCCTGGAGTTGGCTGTCTGGCCAAGCTGAATAACCAGGAAAGAAAAGCCTTGGTCATAGAGGTGACCAAGAACCCAATGGTCATTCTAACAGAGCTTCAAAAGTACTCTACTGAGTGGAAGGACCTCCATCTCGGCAGGATTCCATCAATTATGTATTTATGGTAAAGTGGCTACATGGAAGCCACTCTTGAGTAAAAAGCATATGATAGCCCACTAGCTTGTCTAATGGTATGTAAAGGTCTCTGAGTGCACGAGAAAAAAGATTCTCTCGTCTGATGAGACAAATATTGAACTCTATGGGCAGAACTCCAACCACTATGTCTGGTGAAGTCTAGGCATTGCTCATTACCTGCCTAATACCATCCCTGTGGTGGTGGCAATGTGGGTGCTTCTTAGCAGCAGGAAAAGGGAGACTGGTTAGAAATGATGTCATTGAAGACAACTATAGTTTTATATATATATATATATATATATATATATATATATATATAGTTATATATACAGTAATCCCTCCTCCATCGCGGGGGTTGCGTTCCAGAGCCACCCGCGAAATAAGAAAATCCGCGAAGTAGAAACCATATGTTTATATGGTTATTTTTATATTGTCATGCTTGGGTCACAGATTTGCGCAGAAACACAGGAGGTTGTAGAGAGACAGGAACGTTATTCAAACACTGCAAACAAACATTTCTGTCTTTTTCAAAAGTTTAAACTTTGCTCCATGACAAGACAGAGATGACAGTTCAGTCTCACAATTAAAAGAATGCAAACATATCTTCCTCTTCAAAGGAGCAAACAAATCAATAGTGCTGTTTGGCTTTTAAGTATGCGAAGCACCACAGCACAAAGCTGTTGAAGGCGGCAGCTCACACCCCCTCCGTCAGGAGCAAAGAGAGAGAGAGAGAGAGAGAGAGATAGGGAGAGACAGATAAAAAAATCAATACGTGCCCTTCGTGCTTTTAAGTATGCGAAGCACCGTTCAGCATGTCGTTTCAGGAAGCAGCTGCAGCTGCACAAAAGATAGCAACATGAAGATAATCTTTCAGCATTTTTAGACGAGCGTCCGTATCGTCTAGGTATGCGAACAGCCCCCCTGCTCATACCCCACTACGTCAGCGCAAGACAGAGACAGAGAAAGTAAGTTGGGTAGCTTCTCAGCCATCTGCCAATAGCGTCCCTTGTATGAAATCAACTGGGCAAACCAACTGAGGAAGCATGTACCAGAAATTAAAAGACCCATTGTCCGCAGAAACCCGCGAAGCAGCGAAAAATCCGCGATATATATTTAAATATGCTTACATATAAAATCCGCGATGGAGTGAAGCCGCGAAAGGCGAAGCGCGATATAGCGAGGGATTACTGTATATGAATGTATATATATATATACAGTATATACATATAACTCAATATGCATGACAGGTAAATTAATGGAAGGAATTACTAAGAATAAGATTGAACAGCACATGGCAGGAACAGGAGTTTAAACTAGAATCCCTAGAAAAATTCCATTCTCTCTGAACACCCTACTATTCTTAACGTGTGCAAGGAACCCTGTATGTCTATCATTGTACCAATTGCCCACTGATAACCACTTTTGTTTTGCAAATGTGTCCATTAGTTGCACTGAACCTACACTCAGCCATCCCAAGACATCCCCTTCCAGAATTTTCACTTTCCGCTCAACTCTGCATTGAAGAATTTATCTAGTAATGAGTTGTAAGGAATTATTTAGGTAATGATATATCATTATTTGAAATACGTATATTTCATATGTGTTCCAAGTGTACAGCGATCTGTGTAAATGTACAATGAAATAAGAAGTGTTAGATCTTGTAGACTCAAATCAAATGTATGTGTTTATTATATCAAATATAACCACTTGAATGTGAGTTTTTGCTTTTGTGACAGTTGCACTTAAGTATCTTCAAGGTAATTACAATAACACACACACATAATTTGTTGTTTAGCATTAACTTTTACAACTAACAAATTTACACAGTTATTCAAAGGAAATATATTCATCCATCCATCCATTCTCCAACCCGTTGAATCCGAACACAGGGTCACGGGGGTCTGCTGGAGCCAATCCCAGCCAACACAGGGCACAAGGCAGGGAACCAATCCCGGGCAGGGTGCCAATCCACCGCAGGACACACACAAACACACCCACACACCAAGCACACACTAGGGCCAATTTAGAATCGCCAATCCACCTAACCTGCATGTCTTTGGACTGTGGGAGGAAACCGGAGCGCCAAGAGGAAACCCACGCAGACACAGGGAGAACATGCAAACTCCACGCAGGGAGGAACCGGGAAGTGAACCCGGGTCCCCAGATCTCCCAACTGCGAGGCAGCAGCGCTACCCACTGCGCCACCGTGCCGCCGGAAATATATTTATTATATCAAATATAACTGCTTGAAAGTGAACACACACAAACACGCATGCATGAAAACGTCTTTATTTGAAAATGATATTTGGACTCCAGTCTTTACACATTCACAGCAACATGTCATTTGAATGATTTCTTTTCTTTCACTTTTTACTCTTGAATAAATGTATACTTGTTTTGTTACATTTTTTGTGATAATATTTATTTTATATTTCAGTAACCACTTGAATGACATCAAATCTTTGTCTCTCTCTGTTTCTCTCTCACACATGCACACGCACATACACACATACACAGAAGTCTTAATTTCTATACTGTCTGAAACTAGAACTTTACACAATGTGTAAACAATGCAAAAACCATTGCACAGGTGATGCCCATACTGCGCTCCATCAGGACATGCGGATGGGAAGAACAGTACAGAGAGGTTAGTACTGATATTTACATTTATGACAGGTGTACCTAATGCACTGTACACACCACTCTGTACTATGGTTCCTTACAGCAAAGGAGCACTTGGCACTGAGTTTTCTTTCTAGGGGGAGCCGGAGGTCGTGAAACAGAAACTATTTGTCAAAGTTGTGTCCATTTTTCTTTTTCCATCGTCTTTCCATCACTGAAGTTTCTCTGCAAGGTCAGCCAAGAATATTTTTCTTTTCTTAGTGGACCTCATGCAGGCCTTGTACAGTATGTGTGCGTTCATCGCCACCAGGTCAAGCATGTTGTAGAACACGGAAACCAGCCTCCTGCATGTTCCTGCTCATACCGTATAAGAACACGCTTTCTGGTCCATGATGTCAACTCTGCACTGTAAGAAAAGAGAGAGAAAGAGATCTAAATATATGCAGCATTTTGGATAAATTTTTTTATGACCTGTGTATTACATATCAGAAAACACTGTGGCACTGATGCAACATTTTATATACCTTCATGTGGTTGTAGTCTGTAGCTGTGTTTGGTTCTCAATCTCCGCACTTTGGTGCATGGTACCAAGAATGCAGACAGACTTCTTTTTTGGTACATACACCGTCAAGATGGCACTGCCTGTTCTAAACACTAGTGTGGAGAATTCCTTGCGTCCTGAAGTGTCTTTAGCAGGAGGTGGAAGTTCTTGTTGTACCTTATTTATGGTGTGAAGCAGAGTTGTATTGCATTGCAGCAGTCTATTAATCAGTGACAGCTAAGTGAAAAAGTTGTCTGTTACTACATTTATGCCTTTGTCCAGAAATGGCTCCAGAAGCTTTATAATGACATTCTCAGAATAGTCTTTTTCCTGTGGGATGACTGGGGTCATTTCCTAAATAAGGAGTAGCATTGCACATGTATTTAGTCTCCAAATTTGCCGCTATCCAAAACTTCATGCCAAATTTGTTAGCCTTGGTCAGGATATATTGTAAGAAAGGACAACTGACCTTGGTTGGAAACCGTTGCTTGTTGATAGTATGTTGTCCTGGGTTGTAACTCAAAATATAGTTCTGAACAAAATGTTGCCAGATGTTCAAAATTACAGCAAATCTGTAATTTTTTACACGTTCTACAGTGGTGTCCTTGTTGTCAAAGTGCAAATGCCCCATAATTGTTTGAAAGCACTCACAGGGCATTGTATCTTTGATTGCCAGTATAACAAATAGTTCAGACCAGGCATAAACCATAGCACTAACTGCGGTTGTCACTGCTCTTGTGAAAAGAATAGATATGTAAATGCCATCAGCACAACATTGAATAAAATCTTTAAAGACTTGGTATCATAAAACTATTGTTTCTTCCAAAATAAAGTACAGTCGACCCTTGATATACGACCGGCCTGAAATGCGAACAACTTGATTTATGACCAAAATTTTTGTTTTGATTTACGACCAACATCTTGCGTTACCACCCGAATGCAGTCACGTGTATCCGCTTGCGCGATTGTAAACAAACAACCCAGAGCGTTAGTAAGCGTCAGTCGGAGCCCAGATACATGTGTGGACGTAATTTCGGTCATTGCAGTGATTTACCTATATATATAATTCACTAAGACCATGCAAGCAAGACACATAATTGCAAAGGAAGGAAGAGAAGGTAACGAAGGTAAAGAAAGCGATCACAATCGAAACGAAGAAGGAAATTGTGTGGAAATATGAGAGTGCTGTTTGTGTGACCGATCTCGCTAATATGTACAGCATGTCGAAATCCACCATCTCGACAATTTTACAAAGAAAAGATTTGCATAAGGAGGCTCCTTCTAAACAACCACCTTCTGTTTCATTCTCCTCCTCCTCCTTTCCTGCAGCCCAAAGATGTCAAATTAAATGGTGAGTACAGTATGAAATTGTTGTTTCTAGAATAGAATGCCTTTTATTGTCACTATACACATGTACAATGAGATTAAAAGCAGCTCCTTCAGTGCAGACATCCATATTACTAACCGAGAATGCTAAACCGGATGGACGCAGGGACATCCGGCCATGGGCCGTAGCCGCAAAAAGACGTACTGCGCAGGCGCAAAAAGAGTCCGCGAGAGGCGGATGAGGAGCCGCGAGAGGGGGACAAAAGAGGCCGCGAGAGGCGGATGAGGGGCCGAGAGAGGCGGACAAGACCACAGAAAAAAGGAGTGAGCACAGAAAAAGACAAAAAAGGAGAAATGAGGCGCAACGAGCACCGAAAAAAGGAAAAGGCACATAAAAAAGTAGTCAAACGCAGGCAAAGCACGAAACACATTGCACACGAAACTAGACCCAAAAAAAAAAAAAAAAAAGAGGCTCGCGCACAACAGCAAGGCACCCCCCCCCCCCCTACAGGCACCGGACGGGACACACACCAAGAGGGGGATTCAACAAGCCCATGGAACACAAAAAAAAGAACACAAAACCACCCCACAGACCCTACAAGCAAGGGACGGGACACACACAAAGAGGGGGATTCAACAAGACACAGGAACACAAAAAGAAAGAAGACGCTCGCGCAACAACAATCCTCACACACCCCCCCCCCCCCCCCACACACACACACACATCCATAAGAAGTGACACCCAAAGCCACATATTCTAAAGTGAACGTCAACACCTTCACACTAGACAGCATAGGTGTCAGCATAGGTGGATCTCCTTACAATAAAGCACTATTAACCGTTCAACTGCAGAAAAGGAAACATATTAACAGTGACTGCGATCCTCCTTATTACTTATCCATATTTCACATGCTGAGAAAGAAACAAGTCATGAATACACGGTCACGGGTACAAAACGAAAAGGAAAGGATAACAGGAACAAACACACGAACACGAAAGAAACAACAAAATAGACGGCTATGCAGCATAGGTGGATCTCATTACAATAAGGCACTATTAACCGTTCAACTGCAGAAAAGGCTCCATATTAACAGTGAGTGCAATACTCCTTATTACTTATCCATATTTCTAAAAGAAAAAATGTCTCGACTCCAAAAACGCAAAGCTCAACTAAAGCTTCTAACTAACGATGTACCTAAAAGTAAAAACTTTATGAACTGCATTAGATCCTACAATAGTTCATTTGCTTTTGCATCTACCGGAGTAAATATCAGGCCACCAAAAGGCAATGGCCCATACTGCTTTCCCATATGTGCACAAATACTGCATCGCTTTGGAACAGTGCACCCTGAAACAAATCAACAACGCAAATATGCACAAATCTACATCCTAGATCCACATGACGCAATCTATCAATCAAAGTGCTGCATCGCAACAGGCACGGATTCAAAACAAAACACCTCCCGTCTCAGACATACGTTAACGGCAAGGAAGGCTACAACGGGCTTCTCACACAGCACAGGCAAATCGATTACAGCTCCAAAACAACACGTCCCAAATACTACACATGCAACAACGCGCCTCTCAAACGGCACAAGCAAAACATACACCAGGAAAATTCATTCGGATTAATGAATGTCATTTGCAATCATTGTCATTCAGTTCACTTCCCTGAAGAAACAACTGGCAATACAAGTAATACATTTACACATTGTTGTCAAAAGGGTCAAATTAGACTGCCTTCTTTACATTCATATACTGAATATCTACAAAAGCTTCTAACTAACAATGTACCTGAAAGTGAAATCTTTATCAACTGCATTAGATCCTACAAATCGGTATCCACTATGAACATTAACGGTGGCACTGCACATGACATGCGTCTTGAAAAAATGTTAATTATTGATGAATGTACAATGGCATGAAGTCACTTACTCAACACCATTCATAAACTTCTACAAACGTTTATGAATAATAATATTCGATTTGGAGGAAAGGTACTTTTATGAGGAGGAGATTTTAGACAGTGCTTAGCTATTCTTCCAGATGCCATGCACTCAGCTATTGTTCAGTGCACCTTAAAATACGCAGACAATTGGCATTGCTTTCAAAAGATACAGTTAGTAAAAAAGATACGATGTCCACAACCAGATCATAACAATTGCTTATTACAACTGAGAGATGGTACACTCACCAATACAGATGGACTTCAGCCACATATTATTACAATTCCTCAAGCCTTTATCTGCGACGACTTAGTTACAAAGAGATTTGGAACAGCAATCTCATTAGACCAAATGCCCCTTTTAACACAACGCACTATATTATGTCCAAAAAATATTAATGTGGAAAACATAAATACCCAAGTCATTCCATTACTTCCTGGAGAGACACAACTCTTTCTAAGCTCTGACAAACTTGACTCTGATCACAACAATAACCATCTTCATTGACCTTACAAGTTCTGAGCTGGAATTACCTTTTACACTTAAATGGCGTGTACAAAGAAATTTTCAAATAAACCTTTACACTGTGCCACACACTTTATTGTTTGCTTTCTATTTGCATCATCTACACCGTCACACTATTCTATATCTCATTCATACATCACGCTCTTTGTCATTCCCAACACCAGGGGTTGGCGAGCGAAGCGAGCAGGGGGTGGAGCCCCCTAGTATATGTAGAACACAACAAGTAAATAAACAAATAAACAAATGGTGCGAAAAGATGCAAAGAAGTTGCAAAAAAAAAGTTCTGCATAGGGCTTGTATGGTTGTTTCTTTAGCCTTAGCATAACGCCGGATCTGCGGCCCCGCTTCTGCTTCCTTTCCCTCCTCCGTCTGCGTCGTTTCCCAGATCCGACAACAATCCACGGAGAGCCTGCTGGTCTCGCTATGTTGTCTGGGATGTTGTGCGTGTGATGAAAAACACTCGAAACAGATGTCTGGCTCTGGACACTGATGTCTATAAGGTTCTGACAGGTGTAGCGGATGTTCGCCAAACCGATCGTGCACAAACAAGCAATAAAAAAAGTACAAAAACAACAAAAAAGTGCACTGAAAAGGAGAGCCCTGAGCCGCTGTGACCATGCGCGTCGCCATGCTCCTAGCTTAATCTAGCCTACTTCTGGTAGGCTAGGCACTTTTTATAACTTTTTGGTTAGTACATTAGAAAAATTATTGGTGTTTTGGTAAATTATGCACATTATACAAGCCTTTTTTATTATGAAAAGGTTAAGTAAGTGTTGCAGTGGGAGGTTCGGAACGCATTATGGGTATTTCCATTATTTCTTATGGGAAAAATAGTCTTGACTCTGATAATAGGGACTCGAATGTACAGTTTTCGGCCTGAAAATGTGAAGGCTCAAGTGAATCTTAAAATGAGCTGGCAATGCCAGACTGTAGAAAACCAGACAAAGCTACTGACAGATCCAATATAACACAGTGCTGTCATTTTGATACCATCAGGCAGAGGTCTCATGCAGCTAGCCATACCGTCTGGTTGATTTTAAAAGCTAGTGCCTTTCATCTCTTATGGTCTGGAAACCCTTTGTCAGGGGCATCTGCCTTCAAATTCTAATGCAACAGCTGCCACATTTGACCTAGTCCTGACAGAAAATCTGTTAGACCAGGAATTGATGAGGAACAAGAAGTTTATTTAAGAGGTGAGGTTGAAAACTCCTTAAGACATTTTAATAGAGACATGCTGAAAGCTGAATTTGGTAACACAATACAAGCAAATTTAGTAATATGAGAAAATCACTCTATTAGTCCTGATTAGAACTGATTAGTAGCCAATGAATTTTTGTAAATCCCTTTAAACAGAGAGTTTGACTGATAGCTTCTGGATGATAATCTGAAGTTAGAGTGACTGTTCAGCCCAATTAGATGAATTATGAGGAACCGAGAAATCGTGAAATTAAGGCAGTTGAAAAACAAAGCTCAAACATTTAAACATTTACAAAACCTGGATACTTTAAATCCTTATAGTTGGTATATGTCAAGAAAAGGTACTTTACGCCCTCAAAATAGTGTTGCCGTTCTTCTAAAGCTAGTTTCATAGGAAGCAATTCACTATTATCTCATAGCATGATATAATACCTTTCAGGAGAAAAATGCACAAGAAAAAATCAATCGGATCAGGGTAGCTTTGTCAAAGAATTCTCCCAAACCCAAAATTTGATTAACCTACTTGTAAAATAAATTGTCAAAATGGGTCTGGATGTCTGAGTATTGGAGCATTCTTGAGTAAGTGTTTTAACTTGACTCTGCACGGGCTTCATTTTTTCACGTAATTTTTTATTAACCTTCCTTTTAAAATGAATGATAGGTGACATAAACAAAGCAATTTTTTTTATAAAACACCAATAATAATTTCCAAAGATAAAAGTTCATTTTACCTATTTCACATTGTCTGGTACTTTCCAGTTAATTATGACTTCTTCTTTTGATCTGTCCATGGCCAGCCTTTTATGAGTGACTTCATGTCCTAGAAAATGTATTTTTTGTTTCTGAAATTCACACTTTTCCTAATTTAGCAAACAGGTCATTCTCATGTAATCTGTGTAGAAATTCTCTATCATGACAGATAAGAGTTTTTGGTTCTATAAAGAAATGAATGTGTCATTGATGTAAACTAGTACATAAACTCCTAATAAATCACAGAATTTATCATTGACAAAACCTTGAAATACTGCTAGTGTGTTAACAAATTCAGATGGTATGCATTGGTGCTCGTAATGCTCATGGGTAAGTAATTCTATAGCACATTTTTGATATTTATTTAATTCATTATGTAATAATCCTATTTATAATTGCACAGGAGGTGCAATCAACAGCACTTTATGCAGAAACTATACTGGCATTGGAGAAGCACCCAGAGTCAGCTGTTCCTCTGTCAATCCAGTCAGTCATTTCTTTTTTTTATTGACCATGGCAGGAATCAATAATAAATGTTAGAATAGGGCTTGATAACATTTGCCCACCCTCCACACCTTAAATAAAGTGGGCAATTCAATGACCTTGAGTCTGATTCCCTGAATCCATATGGCAATCTCCACATTCTTTAACTGGGTAAATTCAAAAAGAGAAAGTGTTTTGAAAAGCAATTTAAAGGTAATCCTCCAAACTTGGATACCACGGAACTGTCTGGGGTGACTTTTAAACCTTTGTCCTGATTATGTCACAAACAAGAATTTCCCGGGAAATTCTGGGATTGGTTCCTATGGCAACAGCTGCTAATACAGTAACTTAAAAAAGCAGCGTCCATTGTAAAAACAAAATGTGAACACATTTTGGACTTTGTAACAAAGCAATATACGTCAAGATTGACCTTAAATTTGGCATCTCTGAGTACTGAAGCCCCAAATTCAATATATGTTTATCCAGAACTGATTCTAGAAAATGTGTAATTTTATATATAAACACCTACACGTGGAAGCGTGTGTGTCTGTCCAGCCCGGAAGTGAGAGGTGGAGTCAGGGTAAGGGCTCCACCTCCGAGGAAACAGAAAACTCGCTTAGCCACTACTAACACAAGCGAGGCCAGCATGTCAGCAAAACAAAACCTCAGGAGAAAGACAAAGTCGTTTAGCCGCTACCATTGGCAAAACGGTATCCCTTTTACTTTTCTTCCCACCACTGATGCACAAGCGATGCAAGCATGTTGGCAAACCGAATCCTCCTAGAAGGGAGATGCCCAGAGTAGTTCCTTTCAATTATTACCTGACATCTCTATATTTCATTTTTTTTCTGACGATTTCAATAGTTTCTAGGCTTTTTACAGCACGGACTTACACAGCTAGTAAATTTATAAATATCAGAGATCTTAACACTGGAAACACTCAGAATTTTACAAATTATGTTAAACCCTTGCCCTGATATATGCCTTACCAATATTTTATCATGGAGGTATACAGATATATTACTTGGACTTTATGGGGTTTTTTTTGTCATGACATGCCATGTGAATTGGGGGGCCTTATAAATGTGTGTGCCTTTCTAAATTATGTTCCATCAATTCAGTTTGCCACAGGTGGATTCCAACAACTTCTATAGACACATCTCAAGGATAATTAAAGCAAACAAGACGCACATGATCATAATTTGGATACTTACTTAATGAGAGATTTCAGTTTTTGATTTTTAATTAATCTGTAAACATTTCTGAAAACATGTTTCTACTTTTTCATTATAGATTATTTAGTAAGGAAATACCAAATGTATCCATTTATAATTAAATCTAAAACACAATAAAGAGTCCAGAAAGAGAAGGGGTCTGAATACTTTATGAATCCACTGTAGGTGGGGTTTCCTTCCAGGTTCATAAAGAAATGTGTATGTACTAAACTGGTTACTGCCTTCAGCCTTCCACAGAGTGTTGCTGTGAATGCATGTTCAAAAGGGTTAAATTTCCACTGGCAACCTTCACAGTAATTTCAATGAAAGTCACACTATGTGGGTACATTGGAAAGTAGTAAACATCCCCGGACAGAGTACAAGGCAGGCAATGAGGAGGCCCAGTGGGCAAGCCCATAATGAGTCCACAGAAAGAGAAAGGTTATGTTAGTGGAGACTCAGTCTTTAGGGGCATAGAAGTACAGACAGAAAATCTTGTGTAGTGTGTTGACTTTCAGGTGCGCAGATTGGAGGCCTCCCTACGGATAGACTATTTGCTGGAGAGGAGGTGGATCGAGTTGTCAATGTCCATGATGGAAGGAATGACAAAAATAAGGGCAGTCTGTCAGTTCAGAAATCTACATATAAATAATTAGGTGTCAGGCTGAAGACCAGAAATGAAAAGGTAATCTTCTTTGAAGTTCTACCTATGCCACACGCCAGTTCAGTTAAGACTGAGAAGATGGAATGCTTGGCTCAGACTTTGGTATATAATAGAAAGGTATAGATTTATGGCACGTTTGGACTCCTTTTGGAACAAACAGTACCTGTTTCTCATTTGAACTAGAGGGGCACCAATGTAATGTGGAGGTGTGTGAGAAGTTTAATTAATTATTGTTTAAAGTAGGAAATGGGGCGGCAGGGAGTTTTGGACAGGCCAGATTTAGACATGAAGGAACAAACAATAGTGTGAAAATAAATATGCATAGTAGTGTAGATTGTAACCAAAGTTTAAGTGCAAAAGTACTCCTCAGATTAAATAGGCTGAAATCAAACAAAACAAGATAATATTTAGCAGTATTTCAAGGTTTTTAAGTGCTTAAGAAAGTTAGTGAGTACATATTATCACAAGAATGACATGAAGACATCATAAAGGTTTGGGGCAGCTACCCGTATAATGTACCTTGGCTGCAAAAAGGATTTGAAATAATTGTAAGATGTTCACAAGACTTGAGTCCAAAACAGAACTGATGATGTGGAGGCAAGATGGCTGCTTTAAAGCCCAGTGTAGGAAGTGACGTCATTGGGGAAGGAAGTGACATCATCAATAGCGCAGGACCTGGAAGTGATGTCTTCGGGATCAGAAGTGACGTCATCAATAGCGCCGGACCCCCATTGTCCCAGGGGAAGTGATGTCTTCGGGATTGGAAGTGACATAATCGGAGGTGCAGGAAGTGACGTCATTGGAGGCGTCGGAACTATGTGGGATTTCCCAAGAATGGTCTGCAAGGGACTGAGAAAGACAATTAGTGCACCTTGCCGCCCCCTGTTCTGCCGTGGAATTACTATTAATCAGGCCCTTTCGCTGTCTCCTACTCACACATGTGCAACAATACAGGTAAAATTCCGTTACAACGAATATCTTTACAACAAAATTTTCATTACACAAAATATTTTTATGGTCCGGACAGTTTCCCCATATGACACGAGTCTACAGAAATCTCATTACTACGAAATACATTCAGCAGATACTTTCATTACAACGAAGTGCCCAAAAGACCTTGAAATGCCTGAATGAATCATCCACAGAACAGTTAGTGACTGTTCTGTGGTCGCAGCTCAGTTGTACACAACGATTCCTGAACAGAAACATTGTATTTTTTTTCTTTCTTCGAACTTTCCTTGTACTGTTTTTTTGATGTTTTTGTTTTCTGTGCTTTTCAGTTATACCTTTTGCTTATTGCTCGTCAACATTTGAAAAACATCCATTGCAATTTAACTCACTGTCACCCTCCTATAGAAATGGCAGACACGAAAAAATGACAACAGTTCATATTAGAAAAAAACTTTAATTTTTTGCAGCTCTCAATTCCAGCAAAAAGAAAAAAGATGTTGCCAGTGAATTTGGAATATTGCCATCGACACTGTCGACTTTCTTGAAAGACCTAGCAAAAAAAGAAGAAAAATCTTGGGTTGCAAACGTATGCAAATTGCTGCATTTGAAAACGTCAAAAAAGCAGTTTTTATGTGGTTCAGTGATGCTATTTCAAGAAACATTCCTATTAATGCAGCACTCATTCAAGAAAATGTGAGGTTTCTAAATTCTCTTGGGACCTCCCCCAACTGGACAACATGCCGAAGAGTGTCCCGAAGTGCGATCACCATGTCTGTGGAAGACTGTTTATCCATTGCCGGGGCAATGGCAGGCTCACAGCTGTGCTGCGGCTAGCCACCAAAGCAAACAGAAAAGATCTTGATGGGTGATGCAAGGAACATTGTAAATGCAGGGAACAGTATTACTTGGCCACTAACCTAGCCACAATCCTGCCTGACTGCTGTGTCTGTGTATAGGAGAATGGCAGATCACGCTACAATAAATAACTGTGCTGTTCCTGTTTTAAGATGAATAAAGCTGGTTTTCTAAAGTACTGAGACTCAGCCTTGTGTTTTGGGGTGCAAGACAGGGACTTATAGTGCGACCATGATATTTTATGATTTGCTTCTGTGGTGCTTCACTGCAGCGCTGTGAGCCTGTTGTTGCACTGCCCCGGCAACGGACATACAATCTTCCACAGACATGACAATCATGCTTCGGGACGCACTTTGGTGTGTCACCCCATTGAGTGGGGGTGGGGGGATCCCAAAAGAGTTCAGAAACCTCACAATATGAAGAAGAAGAAAAGGATGATTTGGCCTCTGATTGATAACTGTGCTACCCACAACATGCTTCCACATTTAGATAATGTTCGCATTGAATTCTTCCCACTCAAATGCACGGCAGTGCTTCAGCTATTGGATTTGGGCATCCTTCTCACCCTGAAAGTGTAATATTGCAAGGAAATGCTGAGAAACATTCTTGTCAGCATAACTTGTAGACAGGAGGAGATTAAAAAATTTTTTTATTTATTTTTTTTTCTCTTATTAATATTTTTATTTTATTAATTTTCATTGTAATCATTCCATACAAACAGATCAATTTATAACCCAACAAATTTGAAGACAAATCAAACCCCACCCCTGAGAAGGAGAGCTTAGCTAAAGGAAAATTGCTTTAAGCTTTTTAATAAGGCAACATTAGACAAAAGAAGGGGAGAAGTAAATATCTATATAAATAAGAGATGGAGAAGGGAGTAAAATGCAATAATAGTTAATTCTCTTATTCTAAAATAATATTGATTAAATCCTGCCATGTTTTGAAAAAAATTTGTACAGATCCTCTAACTGAAAATTTGATTTTTTCCAATTTCAAATAATATAAAACATCGGTTTCCCATTGACTTATAAGAGGAGCATTAGGATTCTTCCAATTTAACAAAATAAGTCTGCGTGCCAAAAGTGTAGTGAATGCAATCACCATTTGCTTGTCCTTCTCCAATTCCAGTCCATCTGGAAGAACACCGAACACAGCTGTTAGTGGGTTAGGAGGGATTGTGATACTAAGGCTGTCTGAGAGGCACTTAAAAATTTTTGTCCAAAATGATGTTAGTTTGGTGCAGGCTCAGAACATGTGACCCAGTGAGGCAGGAGCTTGGTTGCAGCGCTCGCAGGTTGGATCCTGGCCTGGAAACATTTTGGACAGTTTTAAGCGAGACAGATGAGCTCGATATATAATTTTTAGTTGAATAATTCTATGCTTTGCGCATATAGAACTCGAGTGAATTCTCTGCTTTGCTACCTTCCACTCCTTTTCTGATATATTGATTAAGAGATCTTCTTCCCAATGTCCTCTTGGATCTTTGAAAGGTAGGGACTCTAATAAGATTTTATATATTGCAGAAATAGTGTTTGTTTCCTCGGAATTGAGCAGATTAAAATTAACGCGAAAGAAGCTATTGAAATGATTGCAAACACCTGGATGCAAGTTAAAGAAAGCACTATAGTAACAAATACAGAATCTCATTACAACGAAATTTTCATTAAAACGAAATATTTTTTAAGTCCCTGGCAGTTCGTTATAAGGGAATTTTACCTGTATATAAACTTTTGACTCATATGTTTAGGAAGTCACTGTGCACTGGAGGAAGTTCTGATGGACAAGGAAACTTTTTGGGTATATCTTTAATCAGTATGTGACTGATATTATCCAAGATGCTACTTCTAGAGGTTCTAATGAAAAGAAGAGGGAAAAGGAAGGAAGACGACAGCCCTGTTTGAATCCTTAAAATACAGTATATAAAGCGGGTGGGGATATTAGCATTAGTAAAAAGATTTGATAAGGGGGAGCAATAAAGGGTCTTAACCACATTAATACAGACAGGTCCAAAGCCCATTCTATCCATGACCTTCCAAAAAGGATCAATTGATCCTGCCAAATGCCTTTTCTACATCTAGGGAAAAAGATAGCAGAGAAAGAGTAGGAATGACATGCAATAAGCTGCAAACATTGTCTTCTGCATGATGGGGCTTGATAAAGCCAGTTTTGGTTGGAATTAATTAGTTTATAAATAACCATCTGCAGCCAGTGTGCAAGCACCTAACAAAAAGGAAATTGTGGCCTACAAAGACAAATGTATACTCCACATTACTGGAAGAAGTGTATACTATGAAAGATATGCTTACATTTTTTGACTATGAATATACAAATGGTTGTCACTTAATTAGCTGCCGCCACATAATGTAAAGTGAAGTGAAGAATTACTATGTTCTGTAATAAACACACAATCTTTGCCTGGTTGTCCTTGCAGAAACTCCAATAAGGCACTCTGTTTCTTTGGCCTTTATTCCAGGGAGCAGATATGTCTTTATCACTTCTATGGTAATGTTCAGCCAAGGTCAACCTGGTGCTGGCAGGTTGCAGTTAAGTTAGTATGAGTTAGTAAAAATGTGTTAGCTGTTAATCCATAGGTCTTCTTTTCACTATTTGATAGAGGCTAATATTGCCTTGTTGTATACCAATGCTGAACAATTACTTACAGCAATTACTTAGCATCATATGTTTATTTCATTTATAGATTTTATACTGTATGAAAATCTCTTTGAATTATGAAATGCCCAATGCAAATTGCTGTACTGATAAGTTACTGAATGTTGTAAACAAACTGACTTGGCACCTGCAGAGTGTTACTTCTAACATTCTGAAGTGAATGGAACCTACTTACAACTTCCCTGCACCCCATAAAGTCTGTGTGACAATCTGTCTCTCCTTTACTTGAGCTCCTTAACATTAAAAGTGCTACTTTCTTTGTTTGCGTGATATGAAGATGCTGATAAACATCTGAGAAAAAGTACAGCTATGTTGACTTCCTGGCACATGTATTGAATCACATACACATAATAGTTTGGTGGCAGATGAATACTCTAATCATTTGATTTGTTTTTTTAAAAGGTGCCTAATTTGTGACCAAGTCCCAAATTCCATTTTTCGTTTTAGCTTCAACATGGTACAGTTATGGTACAGACTTGACAATTCTAACTTGGTTTCTCACAGATTCCCATTCAATCCTAAAGTCAGAAACTAATTAACTCCTGGTCTCCTATCACTATCATTGGCATTTTAATCTTGCAACATGCTACAAAGATTACCTATCCCACTGCCAGAGCCTTCTAGATGCCATAGGGATTACATTTAATTACAATACAATACAATACAGTTTATTTTTGTATAGCCCAAAATCACACAGGAAGTGCCGCAATGGGCTTTAACAGGCCCTGTCTCTTGACAGCCCCCCAGCCTTGACTCTCTAAGAAGACAAGGAAAAACTCCCAAAAAAAAACCCTTGTAGGGGAAAAATGGAAGAAACCTTGGGAAAGGCAGTTCAAAGAGAGACCCCTTTCCAGGTAGGTTGGGCGTGCAGTGGGTGTCAAAAGAAGGGAGTCAATACAATACAATGCAGTACACAGAACAGAACAATTCCTCAATATAGTAAGAAATAAAAAATATAAATTTTAGAAGTACAGAGCAGAATTTAACAGTAGATGATATATCCCATAATAAGATTTGGATTTGTGTAGAGTCCTAGAGACCTCATCCTTCAAGCTGCCTCCCCCATTTGGCCATTCCACGGCTGAAACAGTGCTGAGCCAGCCAATCCGATGAAAGGACCCCTCTTTCCCACGATTCCTGCGATCCTCCATCTGGGATGACTTTTCCTTAGGCAGGCAAAACAACTTGGCAGGTGGGCCATGACACCAAGTGCCACATTTGAGTACCGAGAAGAAAAACAGAACAAGTGAGGGTTAGTATACAATTATAACTGTCATGTTACTTATGTTACTTAGAGATGCAGTCTATACAGTTAATCAGCAGCTCTATTCAGGATATGCTAAACTGAAGTAGTGAGTCTTCAGCCGGGATTTAAAAGCTGAGACCGAAGGGGCATCTCTTATAGTAGAAGGCAGACCATTCCACAGTTTAGGGGCCCTGTAACTAAAAGCTTGACCTCCCACTGTTATTTTATTAATCCTTGGAACTATAAGCAGACCGACATCTTGAGATCTTAATGTGCGCTCAGGTTTGTAAGTCATGATAAGTTCAAACAAGTAAGCCGGACCTTGACCATTTAATGCTTTATATGTTAAAAGAAGGATTTTGAAATCTGCCCTAAACTTAACCGGGAGCCAGTGTAAGGATTTAAGAACTGGAGTTATGTGTTCGTATTTTCTTGTTCTTGTAATAATTCTTGCAGCCGCATTTTGGATTTACTGGAGGCTGTATAAAGAACAGTTTGAACATCCAGTGAACACCGCATTGCAGTAGTCAATCCTACTAGAGATAAATGCATAAATTAGTTTCTCAGAATCCTGTTTATTTAAAAAGCGCCTTAATTTCCTAACATTTTTAAGATGGAAGAAACATGTTTTGGACAACTTTGTAATATGCGCTTTAAATGACATGCTAGAGTCAAAGATAACTCCTAGATTGCGGGCTGATTCAGTAAAATTGACTGGGATTCCAACTGAGTTAAATGATGGCAAAATATTGTTGTGATCAGCATCATTCCCTCCAACAATTAACATCTCTGCTTTATCTGTATTTAAAGACAAGTAGTTCTCATTCATCCACTCCTTTAATTTGCTAACACAACTAATTAAAGACAACATTGGAGAAACTTCATTTGATTTAAATGAAAGGTATAACTGGGTGTCATCTGCATACGAGTGAAAATTAACATTATGTTTCCTAATGAGAGATCCCAGTGGAAGCATGTACAGTGAAAACAGTAAAGGTCCCAGTATTGAGCCCTGCGGGACACCATATTGAACTTCTGTGTATAATGATGGAGTACTGTCAGCACATTTCTGTACATATTGGAATCGATTTGATAAGTAAGAACTAAACCAAGCGAGAACGGTGCCTGTAAGCCCAACATCATTTTCTAGCCTGTGCAGTAAAATAGAATGGTCGATGGTGTCAAACGTTGCACTTAAGTCCAACAACATAATTATAGTGGAGTTTCCTTCATCAGAGGATATCAGAATGTCGTTTACAACCCGTGTTAGTGCCGTTTCTGTACTATGACCAGTGCAAAAACTAGACTGGAATTTCTCAAATAAATTGTAATGCGTAAGGTGTGTCTGAAGCTGACTGGTGACTACTTTTTCTAGTATTTTAGAGAGAAACGGTAAATTTGAAATAGGCCTATAATTATTTAGTATATGTGGGTCAAGGTCTGACTTTTTAAGTAATGGTTTAATGACTGACAGTTTTAGTGTATCAGGTACTGTGCCATGCAATAATGAACTATTGATAATGTTTAGGATAGGCATTGCAAGAACATCCATTGCACTTTTTACTAGTTTTGTTGGCACTGGATCTAGGGAACAAGTAGTGGGCTTCATTTTAGAAATTAAACTTAAGACTTCCTGCTCAGTTACAGGATTAAAATTACTAAAGTGCTGGGAGCAATGTGAGACAGGGTCTGCTAAGCTAGTATTTGGTTTGTACTGTGACGCAGAGATCTGGGATCTTATATTTTTAATTTTCTCATTGAAGAAGTTCATAAAGTCTGTACTGCTAATGTCTGTTGGTATTTTGCACTGTTGATCTGAATTTCCATTTGTTAATTTAGCCACTGTTCTAAACAGTACCCGAGGATTTTTATTATTGCTATCTATTAATGTAGAATAATATTCTGACCGAGCTTTGAAGAGGGCTTTTTTATATTTATTAACACTCTCTGTCCATGCAATTTGAAAGACATGTAGCTTTGTTGTTCTCCATCTGCGCTCCAGTTTTTGACACTCTAATTTAAGAGCTCTAGTGTTTTCATTAAACCAGGGAGAGTTTCTATGTGCTTTGATCACTTTTGTTTTAAGGGGAGCCACTGTGTCCAAAGCATCTCTCAAGGTCACATTATAATGTGATGTTAGCTCATCTAAATTGTTTTCCGTGTTTACATTTGATGTTAACTGATCTAAATGGTTTTCCACAATTACACTCGACTTACTCAAAGTATCTATAAATTTTGAAGCAGAATTACAATCTAGATGTCGCACTGTCTTTGTTTTAATCTGGGAGTGTGTTGGCAAGGGCAGGACTAAATCAAATGTAATTAAGTAGTGATCGGAAATAACTTCATTTAATGGAGTAATAATTAAATTTTGAATTTCAACTTTGTAAGTTATAATTAAATCTAATGTGTGGTTATGATTATGAGTTGGACCTTTGACATTCTGACAAAATCCTACTGAATTTAACAAATAAGTAAAACATTTGCTAAAAGTGTCAGTTTCCACATCAATGTGTACATTAAAATCTCCCATCGGTACTACGTGATCAAAATTTATAGCCAAGTCAGATAAAAGGTTGCTAAATTCAGACATGAACAATGAATATGGGCCGGGTGGTCTGTAGACTAGCACTATAATTGTGTTGGAATCTGTTTTAATATTTAAAATGAGTGCTTCAAAGGATGTAAAGTTGCCTAAATTTTTAGAAGTGATTTGCATTTTGTTCCTCTGTACAAATTAACTCTGTACAAATGTTCAGTACTAAGGTGGATATTACAAGCAGAAAGTAATTCAACCCTGAAGTTAAATTATTCGTAATGCACCTACTGAGTTACTTTTACTTTTTTAGAATTGTATATTTATTTGCTCTTTAAGGCACTTAGTCAGTATTTGTGATGTTATAATACAAGGAATCATATAATTTATGCAATCAACTACCTCCTCACAAAAAAAGAACTACAATTTCTGTAATATTAGGTATTAAATTGTTTTTTGTAATGCCCAAAAGCATCCTCATTTTTTAAATTTAAATTTAATTTTGGAGGCACCAACTGGATAATTACATCTCTCTGGCTAAATGATTCTGTTCAGGAATTAATAAAGTATATCAAAATTAAAAAAAATACATAAGGACAATACTTCTGTAGACTCTGAAAAAAATGTGTTTTCCTATGGAAACAAGAACTGATGGAGAAGTTTTTGTGCATTTTCAGTGTAACTAACCTTTAATAATTTGCTGAATGAATTTTGTTTATTTTATGGCTGCCATCAGCTCAGATAATTATTGTTTTCTTTAGCATAGCCTTCTGACATATTCTTGCCAAGACATGTGCTTTAATAATTTTAGCTGCCTGTTATCATAGGTTTCTTTAGATTTTAATTTGTTAGGCTAATGCAATAAGCTGACTTTAGATTTTATATAATGGTGATTATCTTTAAAGTTATTATCATGGTAAGGTGTGCATAATTTTTAATGGATCACTGATCAATGTTCTGCCTTACATTATTGGTTTAGAAAGTAAACTCGAAAGGAAACCACACAAATCCCAAAGCCGCTGTGTTTGGCTGAATTCTGTTTGAAAGAATGATATTTAAAATGTTTTTGTTTTTCTAATTAATGTATTGGCTGACTTTATTTTTTGCAATTATTTCATCAAGATTTAAAGCTGGATTGCATTGAATAGTGATAAAAAAAACTCAATAAAATGAAAATTGCTTTTTAAGAAAATAATAAGAAAACAACACTATTTTGTTTTTGTTATATTTATGGTTCATATTTGGCAACAGAAAAGCTCACATATGTTAACTCAGGGGTGGGCAAAGTCATTCCTGGAGGGCCGCAGTGGCTGCAGGTTTTTGTTCCAACCCAATTGCTCAATAAGAAGCACTTATTGCTCATGTAACACTTCTGCTTCATTTTAGTTATCTCCCTCATTAAGATTTTGAACCCTTATTGCTTATTTAAGTCTTAAACAGCTGCATTCTCAGTTTTTAATTGCTCCTTATTAGCAATAGATCTAAATGACAAAAGAAACCAGCAGTTATCCATTTTGCTTGTTACCCTTTACACTTGTGTGTATTTATCGTGCAATACTTGGTTTAATTAAATACTTGGAAGGAAAGAGAAGAGAAAAAAGTGAAAGACTGAGAATTACTCATCCGTTTTACACTTCAAAGTATTTGAATGATATCCTTAGAATGGAAAAAAAAATCTAGGATATGAGAATGACTTGACATAGCAGAGTTAAAGTACTAACAAGCTATGAAATTAAATTATTGGCAAGGATCGTTTTCTAATTAAGCAACTGGGTTGGAACAAAAACCTGCAGCCACTGTGGCCCTCCAGGAATGACTTTGCCCACCCCTGTTTTAACTTGAAAACATGTATGCTGCCACAGTGGCTGAAAGTATTTGTTCCAACCCAATTGCTTAATTAGAAACCAATGATTGCCAATCTCAGACTAGTTTAAGGGTGGGCAACCTTTATAAGCGAGACACTAAAATGAAGCAGAAAAATGTTACTTGAGCAATATGTGCTTTATTAACAATAATTGATTTCTCATTAAGAAACATGGCTGGAATAAAAACCTGCAGCCACTGTGGCTAGATCCGACTCTGCCCACTCCTGCTGTACATCATGACTTCATGAATGAAACCAATAAGTCTATTTGAATGATAACCTATAAAAACATATTGGCATTAATTCTACATGAACATGATTGCAAACAAAACATGAAACGAGGAAGTAATTCTAGATTTCATAATGCCTATTTGAATATGTCTTGTATTATTATTCTAGTAAATGGCCAGTGGTCTGAATGGACACCATGGTTTAAATGTACACCACCATGTTCTGGAATCAAGAGAAGAGTAAGGCTCTGCAACAGCCCAGTTCCTTCAGTTGGTGGTCAGCCATGCAAAGGAGCACCTGTGGAAATTGTGGCCTGCAGTAGTGAACTATGCTAAGTAATCATTTATTTGTCTTTGAACATTTCCACAGAAAAAACCAAATTGTATAGAAAAGTAAGAGATCAAACATGGAAGTACAAAAGTTGTAATGAAAAAAATCTTCTTTTGTATCAGGAAATACAAAGCAATATTCTATATCTTTATCCTATGGCTATTCTTTAAAACATTTTATTTGATACTTGGGATAGATTTTTGGCTTTGTCAGGCTCTTAATTAAATATGATGTTTTACTGTTTCTGGTTAAAAATACATAACAGTACTAATTTAGCTTATTTAAAAACGTATTTATGTACCAAAATACATTTATTCCTGAAGTTTTCTTTTCCTTTAAGCTTGTACGATATACTGTATTACTTTAAAAGCAATTGCCTGATGATGGACATACAGTTTTGTAAATGACAATGAATAATTGTCTTTTGTAATAGTAAACATTGTGTCTTATTGTTTAATTATCACCATCCAAATAAACTTTTTTTTAAAACAATAAAGAGAAAAAAGTCTTTTTAAAGTAAGTACAGTATATTCAAGTGCAGGTGAATAAAGATGGTGGATGTAAATAAATTCATTTTTACAAGCTTTGCCATCCGAAATTCTTACACTTTTATATACTTTAAAGTCTATAGTATTTCCATATTAAGGGATGAACAGCAGAAAGATTACCTTCATGTAAGAAGCAGTTTTTCATTGATTAACTGGTTAACATGTAGTAGCTCATGAATGAAAGAAAGTTACAAAGCTTGCAATGAACTGAGATTAGAATAATTATACACAAATACCCTGGAAAGTGAGCCAACAAACATAACACAAGTGACATAGAATATATAGTCTGTTATATATGTGCACTGTGTCATAACTGAATTACAGGGTTTGATTATGCAGCCATGTGCTATAGGTCTGCATTTGTGAAATGAGTTTGATTGCTTTGGTCTGTGGAGTGTGGAGTGAAAAAAAAAATAAAAAGGAGTTTAGTTGTTACACTTACCAGCTGTCAACATCTCTCTCTCTCTCTCTCAGACATAATATTTGATGGCAAGAATGGCTGAGATTTCTCTTTTAACACCATCTCCTTTTCTACTTTCACCTGGTGACCATCTAATTCAGTGGGCTCATTGGCTACTGTCCTTTTAGGTCTATCTCACTGCCTTGGGGATTAAGGATGCTTTGGCTGCACAGAAAAGGGCTCACCTTGTTCACTGACTGGGAGCGGAAAGGCAGCGAGTACTTAGAACTTTGGGATCAGCTGACACTTACCATGCTACATTTGCACTTTTGAATGCTCACTTCTCTGCTTCACAAAGTGCTCTGCTATGGAGATTTATTTTCTGACAGTGTCGTCAGCTTCCTGGTGAGACTATGCATCAGTATGTCACAAAATTAACAGGACTGGCTAGCTCATGCAAGTTCGGGGCATTCCAGTATGAGATGATCCGCGACCAGCTAATCAAATGCACTAAGAATGATAAAGTATTTGAAAAGGAAGATTTGACATGGCCAAATGCAGTCGAATTTGCGTTCAGCATGGAATTTGCCACTGTTTGTATGGCACAGCTTTCAAAATTTTTTTTTTGTTCTTTTGCAGTAAGGAGACTGTGGAAGATTGTGGGTTCGCCGCTTTGAGTACTGAGAAAAGCGCTATATAAATGTAATGAATTATTATTATTATTATTTATTTCACCTTATACAATTTCTTGTATTAGGAATTTGGTAGTTTTCGCATACCCCTTGGGGTCATAGTGCAGGGTCAGCCATTGTACAGCGCCCCTGGAGCAATTACAGGTTAAGGGCCTTGCTCAAGGGCCCAGCAGAGCAGTGGCCTTTTTTTTTTTTTTGGCAGTGACAGGGATTCGAACCGGCAACCTTCAGGATACCAGCGCAGCTCCTTAGCCTCAAAGCCACCACTCCACCCTAAACAGACAGCTTATGCGCAGCACTCATAGGCTAATGATTCTGCAGTGCCAAAAGTTAGTGCAACAGACAGAGAGCAGACAGTGCAGCTAGTGTTTAGAATAATCTCAGCAATATTGTAGAAACTGTGGATCACATTCACACACGATCAGAGCTCAAAGCTGCCCAGCACGTGGCCAGACCTGTCGTAGCTTTGGTAAACCACTTTGCTAAGGTATGTCATTCTTCAATCAGTGAGTAGGGACAGACTGCAGCTATAATTCACAATGAGATTTCAGGACCAGCAGCTTTCAAGTCATGCACATTCAGTTTAAACTGTGTGAACATCCCACTCTTGTTGGACACTGGTGCTACTATGTTCCTCTTAAAATATACGCACATAAAACAGTTTTTTAGTTCCCCAATGGTTATGGGGACTCCTCCTTGATCGATTCAGTCCACCTCACTGTTCAGTATTCAGTATGTTCTGCCTAATGTTTGCTTTTATGTTACAAAAAATGAGTGAATCTGATTTGGCTAGATCTGTTTCTTGCCCTGGGATTTTCTTTCTTGGATAAAAGTGGCATGCAAATCTTGCAGGTAACTACACCACAACAACAAAAACAGCTGGGACTCTTTACAGGTTTGGGTTGCCTCACTGCCTTCACTCACAAGCCTTTACTCAACCCCAATACCACTCCAGTTATACAGCCATTCTGACGCATCCTGCTGCCCTTCCAAGATGAGGTGTCCACTGAGCTGCAACAGCTACGAGCAGTTGGCATCATTGAGCCAGACAGTGCCTCCCCATGGGTCTCCAATATAGTAGTAGTTAAAAAGAAGTCTGGTAGCTTACACATCTGCATAGATCTTTGAGAAGAAAATAAAGCTATAATCCCAAACAAATATCCACTTACCACTTCAGAAGAACTCATGTCGCAGTTTTATGGTGCTATCTTGTTTTCTAAATTGCATCTTAGACAATGCTATTTGTGACATGCCCTCCCACTCCAGCAGTAGAGACCACACTGCTTTTGTGACACATGATGGCATATTTTGTTGTAGAAGAGTATAATTTGGATTAAGTTCAGCATCAAGCTGCTTTCCAAAACTCATGTCCTCAGTGCTTGCTAACATTCCTGAAGTGATCATATACATAGACAACATTGTTGTACACGAGCTCACCGCCACTGTTCATGACAAACATCTTCACATAGTCTTTTTGGGTCTGTCTAAACACAGACTCACATTGACTGCAGAAAGGCACATCTTTGCAGTGCCAGAGATAGAGTTTGTTGGATTTCATATGTCATCTGCTGGCATATCTCCACTCCAATCAAGTGTTCAGACAATCCACGTCATTCCAGAGCCTACATCTGCAGCTGAGGTGGCTTCCTTTCTGACCATGGCCAGTTACTATTTGAAGTATTTACTCCAGTATTCGGTTACTACTGCACCACTGTGCCAGCTCCTGCAGAAGGACGAGTCACGGGTGTGGTCTCCAGCTTGTGCCGAGGCTGTTCTCCTGAAATCACAGCTTACCTACCCTGTGATTCTAGTGCTTTGACATCTCTGGCCCCACTTTTGTCACCTGTGATGCATCTGCTATAGCAGATTGGACCATGCTGTCACAAAGTCAGGGTCAAGTGGAGAAGCCAACAGCATTTGCCTCTCAAGCCCTCACTGAAACTAAACAGAAATACTCAGTGGGTGAACATGAGGCACTAGCATGTGTCTTGCCATGTGAGAAATGGCACCTTTACCTGTATGGTTGACACTTCACAATAAGGACAGACCATCAGGCTCTCACTACCCTGCTGTCAGCATCTGGCACTGGACACCACCCATAGAGATTACACTGTTGGTCTGACCGCTTTCACCAGTACCACTTTACTCTCCAGTTCACTGCGAGGCATGAAAATGTTACTTCAGACCTTCTGTCTTGCTTAGTTCTAGCTTCAGCCCAGTCTCCTAACTCTGTCCAAACAGAACATGATATTGTCCAGATGCTGTAAATGTTCCTTGAAACTGCTATATCTCCCCAAGAACTCAAGGAGGCCTCTGCACATGACCCAGTACTATCCCAGGTATGCCACTTTATTAGGAATGGTTGGCACAGGACCTGAGGATCTGTTACGCTTTTCTAGAGTGAAAGAAGAACTCTCCTGCTGGAATTGTACTTGTGTGGCATGAAGGTTTCATACTGTGGTACCGAATGTGCTCCATGGAGGCGTGTTGCCAATGGCACATGAGGGCAGCTTAAGTATAGTGAAACTATAACAGAGATGTTGTGACTTGGTGTGGTGGCCTGGCATAGACAGGGACATTGAGACTCTGCTTAAAGATTGTGTGGCCTGTCTGGTAATTGGTCACCAGGCCCCTCCTCCAGTGCAGCCCATTGCCTGGCCCACCCAGCCCCTGGAACATATAGAGAGATGTACATCTCTGAAGAAATCCATGGTGCCCCTGTTTGGTTGTGTATAACTTACACTCAAAATGGCCAGAAGTTACTACAGCCGGCACAGTCACGTCCTGTGTCATCATTAACATTCTGGAATCACTCTTTTCTCACTGGGGCAGCCTAAGACCATTAATTTGGATAATGGTCCTCAGTTGACAGGTAACCAATTTACCTCATTTCTGGAATCCAAAGGCATTCAGCTCATTGCACTGCATATTACCATCCACAGGCCAATGGAGTAGTGGAACATTTCAATCACACACTAAAAAATGCTGTTATGGCATACCAGGCATAAGTGTGTTCTTTTGAACAGACTTTGCTTAATACCCTCTTGCACTACAGATCATCCCCACCTACCAATACTGGGGTCTATCCTACATTCCTCATGCTAGGTAATGAGCTTACTCTGCCTCTTGTGGCGGGCGTCTGGGGGCGATACCCAGCCAGGACGCCTGGAAGGACCAGAATAGGGACTACGCCTCCTCCGGACCACGAGAGGGCTGCCTCCCTGGTTTGTATGGTGGCCACGGGAACAGAGCATGGAAGCTCAACCCTATTGGGGCCTGTGGTCACCACCAAGGGGTGCCCAGACGCCTGAGAAGCCCTGGACACCCGGAGGTGCTGGCGGGAGGAAAACCAGGGACACCTGGAGTGCTTCTGGGTGCTCGTGCGGTACTTCAACCACACCAGGAAGTGCCGCAGGAAGCTCGTCAGGAAGCACCTGGAGCACGTCCGGGTGGACTTAAAAAGGGGCCGCCTCCCTCCATTCGTCAGCTGGAGTCGGGTGGAAGAGGTCGAAGCTTATAGGAATGGAGTGGAGGTGGTAAAGGAAGGCCAGAAGAGTGAAGAGGCCCGGACTGAGGGTGTATGGTGCAGGGGCACTGGGTTGTGCGTAGTATTGTAAATAACTGTAAATATGAATAAACGTGTGTTGGTATTTAAGCCACCGGTGTCTGCCTGTCTGTGTCGAGGCTGGTCTCAACACAATATATGCCTCTTTTTCAGTCAGTGCCCTGTGCCCTGCCTTCAATACTTCATGTTAAGCACTGTTTCACCAGACATCAAGACTGAATGAAGCAAATGTTTGATTAATCAAAACAGGCCAAGGAGGTCAGTGTGGCAGTCTTGGATTGGGTAAGAGTTCAGAAGCCTCATGGCAATAACAGAATAGCCTCTTTCTGTTCCTCTCAAGTACAAGTCACCTAACAGCTTGGCCCAGTCATATTTGGTCTTGCTGATAGTTCTCGGTGGCATGCATATGTCTTCAAAAGATGTCAACACCATCATCTGCTGTTTTCCATGGCCATTCCGAAGACAGGGCCCTGGTGACCCTGGTGTCCAGCTTGATGCAGGACAAAATGAAGCCAAGCTTGTTATTCAGCACCAGGAGCCATCACCACAACCAATTCAGGTGTGTTCTCGCCATAGACACTTGAAGGACTTTGTTACAACATTTCATATTGACTCTTCTGTTATATACTTGCTTTTTGTAGCTGTTGGGGAGGTGAGAGTCAGGGAGAAAAATGTTATATATGTGCCCTGTATCATTATTGAATTACAGGGCTCTATTATGCATCCATGTGCTGTAGGTCTGTATTTGTTTCTTTTGTTTTTTTATGCATTTTATTGATTTTATTAAAATCAAATAACATTCCATACAAGCTAGTCAAGTTTAACAAAACTAGGTTCAAAACACATTAACCACCACCCATGACAAAGAGAGCTAGGGTAGCAGATTAAAACTTTAAACTAGTAAAATTAAGTAAACATATAAATGAATAAAAAATAAATAGAATAAAAAAGAGGGGAGAGAATCAGCTTCCTCAATTTAAATGCTTATTCTAAAATGTTATTGATTAGATCCTGCCAGGTTATGAAAAAGATTTGTACAGATCCTCTAAGTGAGAATTTGATTTTTTCCAATATCAAATGGTATTTAACATTAGTTACCCACTGACTTAAAATAAGTAAGTTAGGATTCTTCCAGTTGAGCAAGATAAGTCTACGTGCCAATAGTGTAGCAAAGTTAATCACAGTTTGTTTGTCCTTCTCCACTATAAGCCCATCTGAAAGTACACCAAACACAGCTGTTAATGGGTTAGAAGGGATAGTGACAACAAGGCTATCTGAAAGGCATTTAAAGATTTTGGTCCAGAATGATTTTAATTTGGTGCCTGTCCAAAACATATGGCTCAATAAGGCTGGAACTTGATTGCAACGTTCGCAGGTTGGATCTTACCCTGGAAATATTTTGGACAATTTTAAACAAGACAGACGTGCTCAATATATAATTTTAAGTTGAATAATTGTATGCTTTGCGGATTTGGAGTTTGAGTCAATTCTGTGCATTTCTACCTTCCACTCCTTTTCTGAGATGTTGAATGAGAGATCCTTTTCCTACTATACTCTTGGATCTTTAAAAGGGAGGGACTGTGAAATGTTTTTATATAATATGCTGTCTGAGTCCTGAAGACTGATCAATATTTTTTCCAGGATAGATGTAGGTGGGAGGTGAGGAAAATTGGGGAGGTTTCGTTTAACAAAGTTTCTAATTCTAATTTGAAGGAAGTGAAAGAAATGTGCTGCTGGAAAATTAAATTTGGAGTGTAATTGCTCGTAGGATGCAAAATGATGTCTATGTACAGATCTCTAAGTGATTTAATCCTGAATGTTTTCCAGACATTAAAAACTGCATACATTTGACAGGGTGGAAAAAGGTTGTTCTCGTACAGAGCTGCCACAGGTAAAAGCTTCACTATCTTAAAATATTGCATACATTGCTTCCATATTCTGAGTGAGTGAAGCACAATTGTGTTGTTAGTATATTGGTGACAACTTGTACTTATTGGGTCACAAAGCAAGGAATATAAAGAAGTACTACAGGGTTTAATTTCTATTGTGGGCCAAGCCTGTGTATGTTCATTTATTTGTGTCAATGTCCAGGTTTTTATCACTTGTATATTTGCTGCCCAGTAATAAAACTGAAAGTTATGTATAGTCATATCACCTTCCACCTTAGGTCTTTGTAGGGTCCCCCTTTGGATACGTGGAGTTTTTGAATTCCAAATAAATGAGGTTATGGATGAATATAATTTCTTAAAAAATTATTAATTGATGTATATTGGAATGTTTTGAAACAGAAAAAGAAGCTTAGGAAGGATAATAATCTTGACAATGTTAATTCTTCCAGCTAAAGTGACATGAAGGGCAGACCATCTATGCAAGTCTTACTTAATTTTTTCCACACAGATGGCAAAATTTTGTTGATAAAGAGCTTTATGTTTACTTGTGATGTTTACCCCTAGGTATTTAAACTGATCTGCGATGATAAAAGGGAAGGTGTCCAATCTAATATTGTGTGCTTGAGAATTCACTAGAAAGAGCACACTTTTATTCAAATTGATTCTGAGACCAGAAATCGTTTGAAATTCTGTTAGTGCTATTAGAACTGCAGGCACAGTATTTTGTGGATCTGATATATACTGTACCATATCATCTGCATATAGAGAAATTTTCTGTTCAAGTCCTCTGATGATCCCCTTTATCTCATAAGCATTTCGACAGTGAACTACCAATGGCTCAATGGTGATTGCAAAAAGCAGTGGTGACAATGGGCATCCTTGGCTAGTACCGCATTCTAGTTTGAAGTAGTCTGAAATAATTTTGTTAATACAAACTGAAGCTTCTGGACTGGTATAAAGTAGTTTGATCCATGAGTAAATGTTCTGGCTAAACCCAAATTTCTCCAATGTAGTGAAAAGGTAGTTCCATTGAACCATATCAAATGTTTTTTTTGTATCCAACAATAATAATATCTCCGGGGTGTTAGACTTTGTGGGAAGTTTGGAAGCTAAGTGTCTGTCTTTAATAAATCCAGTTTGATGTTGTGATATCACCGAAGGAAGCACTTTCTCAATCCTTCTAGCTAGGACTTTGGAGAGTATCTTAACATCATTATTCAGAAGTGAAATTGGTCTGTATGATGCACATTGTAATAAGTCCTTATTTTGCTTAGGAAAGACGGTAATTAATTATTGGCGAAAAATTTGAGGTAGAATTTTATTGTCTCTAGCTTCTGAAAATGTTGCTAACAAAAGTGGAGCTAGCTTAATTGAGAATTTTTTAATAAAATTCGGCAGGGAATCCATCAGGGCCTGCTGCTTTCCCACTCTGAAATGAATTTATAGCATCTAGTAATTCTGATAGTGCCAGAGGTTTATCCAGTTCCGCTGCACTGAGTGTATCTACTTGTGGTATCTGTAATGCATCCAGAAATTAATTAGATTGTGTCTTGTCGTCTTTAAACTCAGTAGAATATAAGGACTTATAGTAGTCTCTAAATATGTGCATTATATTTTTATGGTAAATTATGTTGTCTCTGTCTGTGTTGGTGATTGCTGGGATTGAATTGCGAACTTCCTATTTGTGGATTTGTTGAGCAAAGATCTTATTAGCTTTCTCTCCATGTTCATAGTAGTAATGTCTTCATTTAAAAATGAATTGTTCTGTTTCTTTTGTTGTTAAGAAGTTGAATTCTGAATGCAAAGCCTGTCCTTTCCTATGAAGTGCCTCATTTGGACACCTGGCATATTCTCGATCTATTCTAGTAATTTCACTGATTAGCTCTGATAACTTCTTGATTTCCAATTTACGTCTGTGGTAAAGATATGAGATAATCTGTCCTCTTAAGAAAGCCTTCAGGGTTTCCCAGAGTATTCCTGCAGAAACCTAGAAGGATGTATTTGTCTCTAAAAAAAATTATTTTTCCTTGGATATAAATTCTGTACTGTTCTCGTCTGCTAATAAAAGTGGGGTAAGATGCCAGCTGCTAGATGAGTATGTGGTCCATAATGATTTTAGCTCCATGATCAAAGGGGTGTGGTCAGACATAACAATAGCATTGTACTTGCAAGATTTTATCGTAGACAAGAAATTGTTATCTACAAAGAAATAATCAATTCTTGGGTACCAGTGATGCACTGGTGAGTAGAAGGAATACGCTCTTGAGTTTGCGTTTAGAAATCTCCCGGGGTCTGATAAGTTGTGATTAGTTACAAACTGTGTAATTGTCTTTGCAGTGTTAGATGTCATCACCCCTGTGTCAGATTTAAAATACAATTAAAGTCCCCAGCCATTATAATTTTATGAGTGTTCACATTGGTAGTGGATGCAAATACGTTTTGGATGAAGTCCCTATCATCCACATTGGGTGCGTAGAAATTTTTTAAAGTCACTTTACAGTTAAATAAATTACCCTTGACGGTCATATATCTCTCTTCAGGATCAGATACTACATCTAATTCTACAAATGAGATTGTTCTATGTATAAGAATTCCCACACTTCTAGTTTTCTTTGTATAGCTGGAATGGAATATTTGGCCAGTTCAGTCTCCGTGGAACTGAAACTGATCCTTGCTTAATAAGTGGGTCTCCTGTAAAAATGTTATTTTAGCATTTAAACCTGTTAGGTGAGAGAATACTTTCTTTCTCTTTAATTCGTGATTCAAACCTTTAACAATCTAGCTCACAAAGTTAACTGTTTGGTCATGGAGACATTGCTTCTGAACTTTTGTTGTCATTTAGTCTTAACTTAAGATATGACAGCTTTGTCCTTAATTTCCCATTTTCACAGGAGTTATTGCCATGAAGCCTATTGTTACATTGGCACTTATAATTATATGGATTAAAAGGACAGATTAGAGATAGCTTGCTCACTTTCACTCCCTCCCCATCCCCATCCCCCCATTTTGCCTCCCCACGTGAGGCTGAACCACACTTCACAAAGTCCCAGTCCTCTGACATACCTAGAGACAGAGCCCCCCAGCAGCAGCATATAAGGATTAAAATAGAGATATCTATTGACAATACAGTCCAAATACATTAAGCATAAAATATAATCTTAAACAGTCTTAAAAGAGTTAACTAAGGGAATGATGTTGAACAGTAGCCCTGGATAAGCACAGTAAGCCCAAATACAATAAACAAAAGGTATAATGTTAGACAGTCTACTTAAAAAAAATTTTTTTTTTTTTTAAATGTACACATACATACATATACGCAGCACAGCTGCCTTGCAGTAAGGAGACCTGGGTTCGCTTCCCGGGTCCTCCCTGCGTGGAGTTTGCATGTTCTTCCGGTGTCTGCGTGGGTTTCCTCCCACAGTCCAAAGATATGCAGGTTAGGTGCATTGGCGATCCTAAATTGTCCCTAGTGTGTGCTTGGTGTGTGGGTATGTGTATGTGTGTGTGCCCTGCGTTGGGTTTGTTCCTGCCTTGCGCCCTGCGTTGGCTGGGATTGGCTCCAGCAGACCCCCGTGACCCTGTGTTAGGATATAGCGGGTTGGAAAATGACTGACTGATACATATACGCACATAATTGTAATTAAAGCATAAACAAAAAGTGACAGTGAAGGGAAAAGGATGTATGGTACCAGTGTCATTGCAAGCGGATCAAACAGCCGGTAAGATCTTCTTTGTCATGACAGGACAGGATGCGACTCACGATTGTACTTCAAAAAAGTGTCGGAATCCATTTTCTTAGCTCTTTTTCTGCTTCCTCCATAGAAGTAAAAATGTAGAGCTTGCCTTGAATGTCCACTTTCAGGTTGACAAGATACAAGAAGCTGTATCTGATCTCGGCTTTCTGTAAGCACTGTTCAATGTTTTAAAATAAGGCACATTTAGCAGCTGTTTAGTGTGAGAAATCAGGGAAAATATGAATGTGGTTATTTTCAAATATAAGCTCTTGTTTCTGTCTGAGAAGTAACATTATATGTAATTTAGATTGTAATTTTTGAAAACACAAGATAAGTGTCCTAATTTTAAAGGTATTTGATTCCTGTATGCAGTAAGCTGCTGCTATCTCTGTCTGAATTGAAGTCCTCTCCAATTATTTTAAAGAATAGTTCAGCTATGAATTTCACTGGGTTTGGACTTTCATGATTCTCTGGGAGACGTTTGATTCTGATGTTATCCCTTCTGCATCCATCTTCCAGTGCAGCAAGTCAGTCTCCGAATACTTTGCATTTGGAATTTGCAGCCATTGCTTTTCCTTCAGCAGTAGATGCCAGTTGTTCAGCTATTTCAATTTGAGTCATGAACATTTGCTTAACGTCTTCCAACTGAGCGCCAAGTGCTCTCAGTTTATTCTCAAACATACTGTAGATGCATTTTCCTGTATTTATTCCTCAATTTTTTCTACCATACCTTTAAAGACTGCCTCTTTGATCTTTTCCGTTACGGGAAAGGGATGTCTGAAGCGGAACTCTGTTAGCAGCGGTGTTATTTTTTCTCTTATCTTTTTATCATCCTGAGGTATCCTGTATTTATTCAACCCAAGGGGGTTCAATTACAGTATATGCAAGTATATATAAACATGAGCTGCAGGAAAGGGGCTCAGAAAGAAACGGAAAAGAAAGCTAAACTTCATCTGTGCTTAGACAGGCATTAAGTCCAAGCTCAAGGTACAGCCTTTCAGACACTGACCTGGAACAGAGCGGCAAAAGCATATATGTCCCAGGACCTGGCGCTGCTGCATCGTCTCCAGCCGAGAGCAAAAGTCGATTCCAGAAGATTCATTGAAACTGAAAATGGCCTTTGGTTCCACGTTGTTATCTACTCCTCGTGAGCTGGTGACATCGACTTTAACTGGGCATGGAGAAGACCGAAACGATCTGTCTAAACTGAAGGTAATGATCACTGCAATAGCAACTGCCACTGCTCAAGACATAAAGGAGCTCAAGAATGATTTAAAGAAAGATATAAAGAAAGAAAGAAATTATATAAAGAAGGAAATATAACACATACACAAGACAAACGAGAAGCTGCTTCTTGATATTAAAGGTCTGCATTTGTGAGATAAGTTTGATTGCTTTGGTCTGAGGAGTGTGGAGTGAAAAATAAGGTTTTTTGGTTTTGCACTTGCCAATTGTCACTGTCCCTTTCTATTTCAGACATGATATAGTAGAAACTGTGTCTCTAATATTATTTTGGGAGCTAGTTTGACAGTTGTATTCAGAGAGATTTAAACTATTTACAATGTGAGTCCATTAAAGGTACAGTACAGTATACAGGTTTACCTTTACATTTTTTATTTTTAGGTAATGTATTAAGCTGAGGTTGAAATTAAATTAAAGTGTTTTGGGGGCATATTTAGGGTTTAAACTGTAAAAATAGGCATTTTTTTAACCACATCCAAAATTCGTGGTTTTTCACAATTCGCGGGTGCTCTAGGATTTTGGGGGTGTACTGTATATTCTTTACAAGTTGAGTAGGAGTTGTAGTAATCATGAATAAAGAACTAAAATGTAAAGAACCTTACATTAAATAATAGCACTTTTTGTGTTGTTGTGAGGGTTAAGATATGCATATACATTTTATCTATACTAATTAATAAAAGGCAAAGCCCTCACTGACTCACTGACTGACTGACTGACTGACTCACTCATCACTAATTCTCCAACTTCCCGTGTAGGTGGAAGGCTGAAATTTGGCAGGCTCGTTCCTTACAGCTTACTTACAAAAGTTAGGCAGGTTTCATTTCGAAATTCAACGCGTAATGGTCATAACTGAAACCTCTTTTTTGACAATATACTGTAATGGACGGCACTCGATGGCCGTGGGAGGCGGAGTTGAGTGTCACGTCATCACGCCTCCCACGTAATCACGTGAAAAGACTGAACGCAGTAGGGAGAAATGAAGGAAGAGCCGCAAACAGCGAAGAACAAAAAATTCATTAAACAATTGAGAAGGGAGCGAAACAATAAGAAGCGAGCGAGTGAAGCATACAAGCATCTTCATAAGGGAAACAAAGCACGGTGTAAAACGTAAGTTTAAATTAAGTTTATTGAAACGCTCCCGTTGCAGATTGCAATAACATATTCGCGAGATAAAAGAACGCAGTAGGGAAAAATGAAGGAAGAGCCGTAAACAGCGAAGAACAAAAAATTCATTAAACAATTGAGAAGGGAGCGAAACAATAAGAAGCGAGCGAGTGAAGCATACAAGCATGTTCATAAGGGAAACAAAGCATAGTGTAAAACGTAAGTTTAAATAAAGTTTATAGAAACGCTCCCGCTGCGGATTGCAATAACATATTCGCGAGATAAAAGTTTAATGAGAAGACACGAGGTATAAACGAACCACACGCCGTAGCGCAACGTTAGGGGCAACAGTTTCAACCATTCTATGATCTGCTTCTCGCAACTGAAAGATGGCACATGGCGGATGTTAGCCGACTTGCTGACCGCAACGTTAGGGGCTTCAACTCTGGCGCTGACGATAGAGATTCGATTCCTGAGAGGGGATGCAGTGAGTGTGTATGCCTGATGAGCCCAGAATTAGGGAGAAACACGTGTCGCATACTCTTTGCATTATTTGAAAGTAAACTATTAAAACCATTCTATGATCAGCTTCTGGGAACAGAAAGAGGGCACGTGGCGGATGTAAGGCGACTTCCTGACCAACCACAAGCATAACCTGGCAGGTAACCACCCATACAGTCAGATTGTGATTCAGAAAACGAATGCCATGAATGTAATTACCACGATCTACATACTGTCAAATAAACGAAACACACGGCGTAGCGCGACAGCTGTGAAAAGCGAGGTCCACAAAAAAACAGATCCTTAACAAATTGTTATTGGTATATTTTTGATCCGTTTAAAAAGGTTTTCTTTTCTTCTTAAAAAATTAAAAGCAGTACTTCGCCGCAACGAAGCGCGAGAATTTGGCTATATATATCTGCTTCTCGCAATTAAAAGAGGGCACGTGGCGGATTTTAGACGACTTCATGACCAAACATAAGTGTTACCTGCCAGGTAGGGTTACCACTTTTAATACAAAAAAATAAGGGACGCATACTGCAGCGGGTGCCACATCCCAGTGCCAACACTTTGCAGACTCTACTTAAAAGACCCGCCCTCCTCACTGGACAGTTAAAAAGACCAATCAAACTAACGATGACATCAAGTATTACCCAATCAAAAGTAGGAAAGGAGGCATCTTCATAAAATGCGTGTGGGATGATTTGCATGAGACGCTGCTTAAAAAAAAATGATAAAAAAAATACGGGACAAATCCCGTCCCGTATTGATTCAAAACGGGACGCGCAATTTCATTCTCAAATACGGGACGATTCCGTATTTTAAAGGGCGGGTGGCAACCCTACAGTGCCAGGTAACCACCCATACAATCAGATTGTGATTCAGACTAGGAATGCAATGAATGTAATTACCCCGATCTACATACAAGGCGAAAGTCTTGCAACATTCAAAGATGATGGTTTGGGATAAGTACACCATAGAACATAAAAGAGCTTATGAAGCATTGAACCGAAAAAAGCAAGATCTCAGAGATCGTAAAAAAAAAAAATAGGAGGTAATGTCGTTTTACTCGCTGTAGATTTTAGTCAAACATTACCAGTTATTCCACGAGGGAGACCAGCAGATGAACTCAACGCGTGTTTAAAATCCATGCTTCTCCCACGCTCGGTTATATGTCGCGTGTTCTCAGGTAGGTACACCAAAAAATGTATACATTTAAGCATGTAATGGGCAAACAAAAAATGAGGTATACCCGAAGGCACTGCAGTAGTACTTAATGTAACTTTACTTCTTAAATGTTAATGTTTTACTGTTTAATAATTTATACGCTTCTTATATGTTGTTCAAATTCTTTTATCAAAATACCAGTGACAGCGCAATGCACGATAACGTGGAGTGAATACACCATACGCATCCGCCCACGGCCGCCCTGGTGTGCGCAGATAGGAGTTGATTCTACAATAAAATAAAATAAAGATAAAAAGAGTAATACAATCATCACCCATAAAGCGGATAGTAGACGTGACGTACTATATGTGTACCAGATTTCAAGTCAATAGGTGAAACGGTTTGCGAGCTACAGGTGATTTAAAATCCTGGAAAGACAAATGAATAGCCACGGTAGCAAATTACAGAAGAAGATTTTACTGTTTAATAATTTATATTTATATGAAATGTGCTTCTTATATATTACTTCATATTCTCATATGATAATGATGTTAATGTTGTTTATATTGATTTCTATGTTATTGAAACTGCATGTATGTGTGTATATGTATGTATATATGTGTGCATACATATATATGTGTGTATATATATATATATATATATATATATATATATATATATATATATATATATATATATATATATATATATATATATAATATATGTGTATGTGTGTATATATATATATATATATATACTAGCAAAATACCCGTGCTTCGCAGCGGAGAAGTAGTGTGTTAAAGAGGTTATGAAAAAGTAAAGGAAACATTTTAAATATAACGTAACATGATTGTCAATGTAATTGTGTTGTCATTGTTATGAGTGTTGCTGTCATATATATATATATATATATATATATATATATACATATACATACACATATATATATATGACAGCAACACTCATAACAATGACAATTTCTATTGTACTGTATGGCTTTATACTTTGGTCTTGGTGTTCTGTTTCATATATGATGATTGCTGTCTCACATCTTGAGGTTTTTTAATATTTCTGTCATTCTACTTATGACTTTGGCTTACTTACCCCTACCACTATCTGTCTCCTCATTCTAGTTACCTTCAAAACTAACTTTTACCCAGTGCAGTCAGTACTCCAGTTACTGTATAACTGTACAGATACCCGTTCTTCTTGCAGACAGATGACAACTCACTCTAATTGCTTCTGAATTTTAAAGGGGTATGATTTCACCACCCAGCAAAGAGCCAGAATTGCCACTCAAATGCAGATACCTTCTCCTGAAGTCCTTTCTTCATCGAGAAATGCAGTCACTGTTCCTGAGCTGATCAAAGTCAGGTTAGTTGTACTGATTAAACCAGAGCTAAAACAAAAGGCATAAATCACGGGTAGGGACAGAAGGCACTCAAACCCAGAAGTCTTTAGAACATGCTATATTAAACACTAGTTTTTTCAGACGTAGTATCCACAAATTTGAACAATCAGGAAGTATGCAATGCTGACCTTTACACTACTGTGGTAATGACAAAATGCATTGTGGAAATAGTTTACCTGTGCAGTAAGGTGGAGGCTGAGTAAGAAAGACAGCTCAGCTGACTTCGCAAAGAAGCACTCCTCTCACAATGTTCAGAAGAATTATCTGCTCAGCCATGACTGGGAACCTCCTTTAGCTCAGGCTGATAAGAAACTGTTTCTGAGAGCCATTGTAATCCTGATGTTGCAGGTTTGTGGCTGAACACTGGTAGTTACCACAGTGCAAATCTGCAAATTAAAATGGCTTGTGGTGTGAATCCAAGGTAATACTTGTGTCACACACTCCCGGTCATCCTGCCTATCAGCATCCTAGCAATCATAACAACACAGGTCACAACATCTTGGTGCCCTCATTAAATACAGAAAGGCGTGGCAGGAGGATATTAATTTTTAACATTAATAAAATAACAAATGTAAATATTAGTTTCATTGACATCTAAAGCTTCTAAATCAAAGTCTCAATAATTTTTACAGGCAAATGAAAAAAATATAAAAAAAAAAACAAAACAAAAGTCAGACCATGACATAGTCCCCTTCCTAAGGTGTGGCATCTGGATGTGCCCATCTGACCTGCCAGGACCCCTACAATGGAGGTTCTGCTATAATACAGAAGCATATACATGATTAAGCCAAGAATGATCCTCAGGACAGTAACTCTGTAAATGAATCAAATATTCCACATGGGTTCCCTGGTGATGAAAATCTAAATTTTTTTGCACTTTGTACTCCTTACGTTCCTCCACATGCAGTGGAGAAGGAGTGGGTCTTACTCAGTAATCTGAGCTGTTATAAACCGATTTCAGCTGTGACAAATGAAATGTGGGATGAACCTTTATTTCGCCAGATGAGACAAGTTATATGAAACAAATTATCATAAGATCTAAAATATCTAGAAGTTTGTGGGATGCAACTCTTAGGTGGATATCTTTCACAGCAAGCTACACCTTCTATTTGACCCTAAACTCTGTGGCTACTTTATTGCTGTAGTCTGAAAGCTGTTTGAATAAGGTTGCTTTTGCTTTCAAATTCTCCTGTACTAGCTTCTGGCCTGCTTTTAACCTTTGAAGATACAGTTTAGTTTTTCACTACTCTAGAAGCTGACAATATAACTGTAGGAAACTCAGCAACTCTCTTTGGTACCCATAGTGGCATTAGAACAGTAACATTGTAATGGAATTATTTCATAGCATACTGTGAAAAGTGAAAACTTTACAATTGGCAAAATATCTATCCAGACACATTGACAAAACTCTATATATAGAGTACATTCCAGGAACCTCTCCAGAACCTCTTTTCCTTGCAAAATTCTGCATTTTTAAAAAAAAACTTAACAGGAGAACTTGCGTATATTTTTGCCAACTCTGACCCATCCATATGCAGCATTTCAGAGAAAGTGGGAAAATATAACACCCATTTAAAACAGGAAAATGCAGTCAAACCAGCCAAATGATATGAATAATAGTTCATATTACTGAACCTCTATTATAATGTACATTGATATCACAAACAAATGAAACCTCAAAACTGTGAGGGCCAATGCTGTGTATTTACACTGAAGATTGTTTTTGGTTTTTCATAAATTTATATAGGCTACCTGTTGTCAATTCTCAGGATCAGAAACCCATGTAATCACTTGTCAGTCATTGCAATAAGTAAAAACACAGGTGTGAATTACTTTCTGAATATAAAAAGCTATAAATATTGTGCCTTATGGCCTATTCATAGGCGTATGGTTTGACACAACATGTTGTGTTTGGCACTGCCTCAAGACTATGCAAATGGTCGTATATGAAGGGAAAGTGTTTTTAAGGACTGGGTGGAATTTTTTTTTGCTGTTAATTATGACTGGCCTATGAACCATCCATCCATCCATTGTCTCCCGCTTATCCGAGGTCGGATCACGGGGGCAGCAGCTTGAGCAGAGATGCCCAGACTTCCCTCTCCCCGGCCACTTCTTCTAGCTCTTCCGGGAGAATCCCGAGGCGTTCCCAGGCCAGCTGGGAGACATAGTCCCTCCAGTGTGTCCTGGGTCTTCCCCGGGGCCTCCTCTCGGTTAGACATGCCCGGAACACCTCACCAGGGAGGCGTCCAGGAGGCATCCTGATCAGATGCCCGAGCCACCTCATCTGACTCCTCTCGATGCGGAGGAGCAGCGGCTCTACTCTGAGCCCCTCCCGGATGACTGAGCTTCTCACCCTATCTTTAAGGGAAAGCCCAGACACCCTGCGGAGGAAACTCATTTCAGCCGCTTGTATTCACGATCTCGTTCTTTCGGTCACTACCCATAGTTCATGACCATAGGTGAGGGTAGGAACATAGATCGACTGGTAAATTGAGAGCTTCGCCTTGCGGCTCAGCTTCTTTTTCACCACGACAGACCGATGCAGCGCCCGCATTACTGCGGATGCTGCACCGATCCGCCTGTCGATCTCACGCTCCATTCTTCCCTCACTCGTGAACAAGACCCCGAGATACTTGAACTCCTCCACTTGGGGCAGGATCTCGCTACCAACCCTGAGAGGGCACTCCACCCTTTTCCGGCTGAGGACCATGGTCTCGGATTTGGAGGTGCTGATTCTCATCCCAGCCGCTTCACACTCGGCTGCGAACTGATCCAGAGAGAGCTGAAGATCACGGCCTGATGAAGCAAACAGGACAACATCATCTGCAAAAAGCAGTGACCCAATCCTGAGCCCACCAAACCGGACCCCCTCAACGCCCTGGCTGCGCCTAGAAATTCTGTCCATAAAAGTTATGAACAGAATCGGTGACAATGGGCAGCCCTGGTGGAGTCCAACTCTCACTGGAAACGGGTTCGACTTACTGCCGGCAATGCGGACCAAGCTCTGGCACCGATCGTACAGGGACCGAACAGCCCTTATCAGGGGGTCCGGTACCCCATACTCTCGGAGTACCCCCCACAGGATTCCCCGAGGGACACGGTCGAATGCCTTTTCCAAGTCCACAAAACACATGTAGACTGGTTGGGCAAACTCCCATGCACCCTCCAGGACCCTGCTAAGGGTATAGAGCTGGTCCACTGTTCCGCGACCAGGACGAAAACCACACTGTTCCTCCTGAATCTGAGGCTCGACAATCCGATGGACCCTCCTCTCCAGGACCCCTGAATAGACTTTTCCAGGGAGGCTGAGGAGTGTGATCCCTCTGTAGTTGGAACACACCCTCCAATCCCCTTTCTTAAAGAGGGGTACCACCACCCCGGTCTGCCAATCCAGAGGCACTGTCCCTGATGTCCATGCGATGTTGCAGAGGCGTGTCAACCAAGACAGTCCTACAACATCCAGAGCCTTGAGGAACTCCAGGCGTATCTCATCCACCCCTGGGGCCCTGCCACCAAGGAGTTTTTTGACCACCTCGGTGACCTCAGTCCCAGAGATGGGGGAGCCCACCTCTGAGTCCCCAGGCTCTGCTTCCTCATTGGAAGGCATGTTAATGGGATTGAGTAGGTCTTCGAAGTACTCCCCCCACCGACCCACAACGTTCCGAGTCGAGGTCAGCAGCGCACCATCCCCACCATATACAGTGTTGACACTGCACTGCTTCCCCTTCCTGAGACGCCGGATGGTGGACCAGAATCTCCTCGAAGCCGTCCGAAAGTCGTTCTCCATGGCCTCCCCAAACTCCTCCCACGCCCGAGTTTTTGCCTCAGCAACCACCAAAGCTGCATTCCACTTGGCCTGCCGGTACCTATCAGCTGCCTCCAGAGTCCCACAGGACAAAAGGGTCCTGTAGGACTCCTTCTTCAGCTTGACGGCATCCTTCACCGCCGGTGTCCACCAACGGGTTCGGGGATTGCCGCCACGACAGGCACCGACCACCTTACGGCCACAGCTCCGGTCAGCTGCCTCAACAATAGAGGCACGGAACATGGCCCATTCGGACTCAATGTCCCCCACCTCCCTCGGGATGTGGTCGAAGTTCTGCCGGAGGTGGGAGTTGAAGCTACTTCTGACAGGGGGATCTGCCAGACGTACCCAGCAGACCCTCACAACACGTTTGGGCCTACCACGCCTGACCGGCATTCTCCCCCACCATCGAAGCCAACTCACCACCAGGTGGTGATCAGTTGACAGCTCCGCCCCTCTCTTCACCCGAGTGTCCAAGACATGTGGCCGCAAGTCCGACGACACGACCACAAAGTCGATCATCGAACTGAGGCCTAGGGTGTCCTGGTGCCAAGTGCACATATGAACACCCCTATGCTTGAACATGGTGTTCATTATGGACAATCCGTGACGAGCACAGAAGTCCAATAACAGAACACCGCTTAGGTTCAGATCGGGGGGGCCATTCCTCCCAATCACGCCCTTCCAGGTCTCACTGTCATTGCCCACGTGAGCATTGAAGTCTCCCAGCAGAACGAGGGAGTCCCCAGAAGGTATGCCCTCTAGCACCCCCTCCAGGGACTCCAAAAAGGGTGGGTACTCTGAACTGCTGTTCGGTGCATACGCACAAACAACAGTTAGGACCCGTCCCCCCACCCGAAGGCGAAGGGAGGCTACCCTCTCGTCCACCGGGGTGAACCCCAATGTACAGGCTCCAAGTCGGGGGGCAATAAGTATACCCACACCTGCTCGGCGCCTCTCACCGGGGGGCAACTCCAGAGTGGTACAGAGTCCAGCCCCTCTCAAGGAGATTGGTTCCAGAGTCCAAGCTGTGCGTCGAGGTGAGTCCGACTATATCTTGCCGGAACCTCTCAACTTCGCGCACTAGCTCAGGCTCCTTCCCCTTCAGAGAGGTGACATTCCACGTCCCAAGAGCCAGCTTCTGTAGCCGAGGATCGGACCGCCAAGGTCCCCGCCTTCGGCCACCACCCAACTCACACTGCACCCGACCTCCTTGGCCCCTCCCATAGGTGGTGAGCCCATGGGAAGGGGGACCCACGTTGCCTCTTCGGGCTGTGCCCGGCCAAGCCCCATGGGTGCAGGCCCGGCCACCAAGCGCTCGCCATCGAGCCCCACCTCCAGGCCTGGCTCCAGAGTGGGGCCCCCGGTGACCCGCGTCCGGGCGAGGGAAAACGGCATCCAAAATTGTTTTCCATCATAGGAGGTTTGTTTAACCGCTCTTTGTCTCATCCCTCACCTAGAACCAGTTTGCCTTGGGTGGCCCTACCAGGGGCATAAAGCCCCGGACAACAGAGCTCCTAGGATCATTGGGACACGCAAACCCCTCCACCACGATAAGGTGGCGGTTAAAGGAGGGGTGGCCTATGAACAAATTTAAGATTTCAAGAGTTATTCTCTTGGAACTATGTGCTGAATTAGGCCCGGCATTAGAAAGACATATCTGCTTATATCCATGTTTTAATAACAGGTGTCTTCCTGCTGACAGGCGCCTACCAGGGAGAACTGGTTACTTACTGTATATCTCAGCCATGCTTCAGGTCCACTATGCCTGCCATGCTGTAAGCCATAAATGACTGACTAGATGCTATGCCATTATTTGTGCCAGGTGATAGTGGCTAACTGCTCAGACACTGGCACCTTACACCTTTCCCTATCCCCTACAGCACAGATAAGAGGCTCTACAATGCTACAGTCAGCAGAGGAGCGTACCATAGGACTTCTCAAATGCAAAGTAGTATCTGGATGCCTCAGGAGGGAGGTTGCTCTACTAGCCAATGAAGGTCTGCAGCATTGTGATTGCATGCACTGTGCTTGATAATGTGACATAGCATAATAATCTTCCACTCCCTGACTTTGCTGGTATAAAACCAGATGAACCCATTCCATGCCTAACTAGTGGGGTGGCTGCCTTTCCATTGTGAGGCAGTATGAGGATGTGATGAGTCATTTGTGAAATGAAAAAACAGGTGCACGGGTATATTTTCTAACAAGATTTTTTATTAACTCACTTATTTCTGTTAGTACTTCCCGATTGCATTGAACTGCTGACACATTTCTTATCTGCTTTATCTGTACCTCCAGACTGCTCTGGAACAGTCTTATAATAAGGTGTCCCTGATTTCTGGCATCTTGCATCAGGTAGAGCTCATGATATTCATGGTAGCAGTAACAGAGAAAACATGGGAATTTTGCATGCTCAGACTGCTCATCACTGTGTTCAGTTCCAGTTATATTCTGAAATGTTTATAAAATAAAATCTTTTGTTTTAAACATAGATGTTAACCTTAGAAAATGTTACATTAAAACAAATTATCATTAAATAAAATATTCAGATTTAATTAATTATAGTACAAAAACAATAAAAGTATCTATGACTAACAGGTAAAAAATATTACATGTCTGATAAAAATTGTTTTCTTTTCTTAATTCAGTGCTCAAAAAATGTAACAGTAACCTAAAATAATCAAAACATTTTTTCAATGTATACTTCTTTCACTTACATTTCTTTAAAGCATTTTTGAACACAAAGTATGATTTATTATAAAACATTCCGAATGCATTTTTCTTTATCCATGTCTTCATACTTAACACTTTCAAGCCTTTTCATAATAAGCTTCCTTCTGATAAAGACTATCTACACATCTGTCATGGAGCTGCAACAGTATTCAAAGAAAAGGTTAACAATGCAAAAGTGAGATTTAAAACTACTTCTTTACAATGTTTAAACGTTAAGCATTCATTAAAACTGAAAGGAATAGTTGTTCTGGCAGAGATTATAATGAATATTATGTATGGATGTGTTAAACTAAGAAGATATGAAATGCTTTGTAAATAAAAGACTGGTCTATGGTACATACATGTACATAAATTTTGCATGCAACATGATTGCCAATGAAATGGATGTATTAATTCAAATGGGTCCCTATTAAACCACATAACTTAATGGTGCAAGGGAGAATACTGTGTTGTATTTAAGCATTATCTTTTGAATAATATTTTAAAAAATACTTGTTTATTTATCATATCAATAAATGCCCTACCCATATACCCTATGAAAAGGGATGCTTCGTTAAAGAATCTAAGTGGGAAAGAAACAAATGCATAATGTCAATGTCAATGTCAGTGTCAATTTATTTACAGTATATAGCACATTTAAAACAACATAGGAATACTGTGGCCAAAGTGCTTTACAATAAAAGAAGAAAAAACATACAATTAACATAAATAACATGAATAGAAATAAAATAAATGAACATAAATAAAATAAATAATGAATAGAAGTAAGATTACAATGCAACAAGGATTCAAAGTATACCTTTCAAGAATACCTACAAGAAGAAAACATTATTTTTGGAAATTCAGAAGGGGCTGTTGTCAAAATTAGATAAAGTTAGATATGTGAAAAATTATAGAATAATCAGTATTCACATTTAGTGTATTATTTAACAATGTTCCAAATTGTAGACAGAACTCATTTGAAGCTGTAGTGCTATCATTAGAAAAAAATATGTGCTAGTGTTCTCTTCTTTTTGTTGGGGATGTAACCAGTCCTTGACAAAAAAAGTAATACATTTAAAGTACTAACCATATAATTTTGTACAATGTTATTATTATGATATTTACTAAATAGATAATATAAAATTATCATTTTTAAGTTTTCATTCTAACCAAATAAAATCCATGTATATCCTATATCAATATTTAAGTCTACAACATTAGCAGAATTACATGACTGAATAAAAAGAGCACAGAATAAAAAAAATGACATATTAAAATTGTAAATCAGCAAATAAAAAAAATACTTGCAAGGTAAATATCATTTCACTGCAGTCATTATTCAGATATCTGCAGTAATGGAGACTGAGACATACTGACGTCATCCTTGCAAGCAAAGAAGAAAGAGCTGAGAATTCTTGTGTTCTGTGGTGTGAGGGTTAAATAAAAAATGTATTTTGTTCCTAAAAAGTTTGTGTTTTGGTTGCTGCTAAGGAGCCATGCGGGAATTTTACATTTTTTCCCCCTTTAGAAGATTGTTTTGCTTTTTCTTCACCCACACAAGAGCAAAAGCAGCTGCGTGTTTGAGGGAGCATTTGGAAAAGTTACTTCTTACTTATACTTGTATTAATTCAAACTAGCGTTGACAAGATGGGGCAGTAAGCAGCATTAGTGGACACTGGCTTTTCTGTAAGTGAATAACCAGCATTGTAGTAAGTAACAGAAGCAATTATTCATTAGTAAGTAAAAAAAATGCAATGGCTGACTTAAAAGCTGTAAAGAGAAGGACTCAGCAGCACATAGGCAGGTGGCCAGTTTTAAGGTGCTGATCAGGCACAAGCAGCTGTAGGAGCAGACAGTACAGTAAGAAATTAACCAGCAGCAGGTATTCAGCAAGCGAGTTTTCTAAATTGAACAGTTATTAGTGGTGTGCAGCTAAGAGGGCAACAGTGTATGGGTTCAATAATACTAAGCAATACAAACGGTGCAAGTAGACAGCTTTTAAGAGTAAGAAATAAGAGGAGCATGAAATTAGGAGAGCAAGCAAAGAAAAGTAAAGTTATACTCATAAAAGTAAAAATATCAGGCAGTTGAGTGGGAGAATATTACCAGAGCATAAGAGGTTAGAAGGTGTAAAATAACTGTAGCAATTCTTTAATTTTTTTAGCTTAAATTTTTTTTTAGTTTTACCATTTAGGTTTAATTTTAATAATAAAAAACTATTTTAGTAATCAAAAGTCACATTTTAATAATGAGGCCAGTACAATGCAAGTCCTATTGGATGTTGGACTTTTTAAAGAATGGCTTGGAGAAGCCAGTCTTCTATGAGGGTGGGAGATGCCAGCTGATCCAGCACCTCAAGGTCAGAGTTGCTTAAGTGGAGAAGGAGTTGGCTGGCTTAAGTTGTAGTACAGAATTGGCAGAACTGGCCCAGGTGTCCTTTAGAGAGATAGTGTGCACCCCTAAAGTGGTGTGGAAGGAGATTCCAGACCAAATAGGTAAAAATTGGTGGGTCACAGTCACATGGCTAAAGGTAAAGGGTGCACACTGTCTGGGGTCATCAACTCTAGAATTGGAATTGTCAAACGATTTCCATGTTCATTGTATCTGAGGATTATAAGGTGGTAGGCAGGCATGACATGCCCCAACAGACCACTTCAAAACCAGTTCCCAGAAAAATAGAGATAGTGAAAGTTAGGGACTCAATCAAAGTTTGATAGGCTCTTGGGTAGAGCGGGGATGGATCTAGTTGTCATTGTTCATATTGGAACAAAAAGCATACATAAGGGTAGTCTGTCAGTTCTGCAGTCCACATTTAAAGAGTTAGGTGCCAGGCAGAGAAGTAGAACTAACAAGGTAGTCTTCTCCAAAGTTCTGCCTGTGCCACATGCCAGTCAAGGTAAGACTGAAGAGATTAAAAGACTTACCACGTGCCTCAGATCTTGGTGTAGGGTAGAAGGGTATAGGTTTATGGGGCATTGGGACTCCCTTTGGAACAGATGGGACCTGTTCCGCCATGACGGTTAGTCAAGGATTTCTAAACTAGGGAAGGAGGGGAGCATGAAATTTAGGACAGGTGAGGATTAGAACTGTACATGAAGATAAATTCTACCCCAACGTTTAAAAATTTTGCAAAAATAAAATGAATAACATAAAAATTTTTTAGGAAGGATAGACAGAACAGAAAAGTAGATGTGGTTGCTGTTTATGTCCAACAGAATTTAAAGTCCTATTCTGTTGGACGATGAGCTACACCTTAGTTGGGACATGTGGCTTTGTCTGGAAAGCATTAGGGAAAGAGGTCTTATTTTAAGAATGTGTTATAGACCACCCAATGCAGACAATAATTTCAATGCACTTTAGTAATATTAATAAGGGCAAGGTTACAGGAGGATATTATAGTCATGGGGTATTTTAACTGCCCAAATATTAACTGGGATAAAATTACAAATAGCGGAGCACAGGAGCAGGAGTTTTTAGAAGTAATTGGTGATGGTTTTTTAACGCAGAATGTTAAAGCACCATTGTAGGGTGATGCCTGTCTGGATTTAATATTTTTTATTAATCAGGATAGAATTAAGGGTATAGAGGTGATTGAGCCATTAGGGTCATCTGATCATCCTCTTTAACAAAATCCCTGTGTGCGTCCATGTGTCTGTGTCTTCTGGTGAAGTGCGCATGCGCGGGGCACGGAGCGATGCTTCAAAGCAGATGCTTCAAAGGCCGCCTGACGCGTCACACAAGACAGAGAGGGCAGGACCTATAAAATATCGCGCAGCAGATCCAATTTCGGTAAATGAGGTAAGACCTAAAACAGAAAACACGAAAAATCCAATCGGGTACTGAGACGCGGAGACCAGCTTCCTCGTTGTTATGCAAGTGCTCACTCTGAGGATGTCAGATTTGTAATTAAGAAGCTTGGCCCGGTAAAGAAAAAAAGTAGATTTATTTTCGCGCACATTACATCAGTTGCTGGGGAGAATCTGCTGATTACCCACTGTTGTCACAGAAAATTAAACGCATATTACGGACAGCAAAGCCAGCATTACTGTCAGAGAAAATTACAGGCATTTTACGGAAAAAATTTAATGAGGTAAAAGGTCCCTTGCCATTTAATATAGACTGTTACTACTAATGTTTATGGACTACTGTTCTAGCGCCCGTTATTGTAACGGCTTAATGTCTAGTATTATAATACAGTTCTCAGTGTTTTTGAAGAGTGTGGATGCAAAGACTAAAACTGTTAAATTTATCTTTGGTAGGGCAAATTTTGAACAGATGCGGCAAAGTCTGAGGATAGACTGGGGTAAGCTTTTAATGGTGCAAACAGTTGAGGAGCAGTGCAACAGGTTTAAAAACATTTTACATGTCATGCAGGACAGGTACATCCCTAAATTTGGACTTTGTAGGAAATCAAAAAAAACTCCACAGTGGGTTTATGAACACCTACAAAAGAAGCTGCAAAGGAAAAACAAAACAGCTGTGTAAGGTTTATAAGATTAATTATTACAGTCATTGGGTGTATGAGAGCTTTAGGGCAACCATTAAGAATGATATTAGAGAGGCTAAAAGGGAGTTAGAGAGGAATACAGCAGATAAGAAGAAAGTTGAACCAAAAAGACTCTTTCAGTTTTTTAGTAGTAAAAGAACAATCAAAGAGGGGATGAAGTGCATCAGAAATAATAAAAGGGGATTCAAAATTACAGACAGTGAAATAGCAAATGCTCTAAACTCACATTTTTCTGAGGTCTTCACATGTGAGGAAACAGATAACCTCCCAGCGGTAAAAGGGACTACTAAGGGAGGTACTAAGAGTTTGGAAATTGTAGAGGGTGAAGTACTGCTTAGATTAAATAGGCAGTGTCGCAAAAAACAGACATAAGAGTCATAAAAAGGTCTGGAGCAGCCACCCATATATTGGTATCCTGGCTGCAAAGTTGCAAAATGTATACAGTAACAGCACTGATGTGCACAAACCAAGTTCAAAACAGAACTGAGGGAATAGGGAAAAGGTGGAGGCTTTTAAAGAGGAAGACATGAAGTGAATTCAGATGGGTCGGGCTCATAAGGGTCTTCAGCCATAGACTCGAGCCTGGATGTGACATCAAAGGGGCCGGAGCCGACAAGGTCTTCCTTCATAGGCTTGGACCCGGAAGTGACGTCAACAGGGCCAGGTGGAATCTCCTGTGGATGGTCTGTAGGAAAGTGAGAAAAAGAATCAGTGCACTCCAGCCACATCCTGGTCTAACTCGAAATTGCCCTTACTCAAGCCCTTTAGTTGCCTCCCATGCACACGTGTGTGACAAGGCCCCCCCTCAGCCCAGACCCATCAGATCGGGTGACCCTGACCAAGAGGTCGTAAACCCGAGAAAGAGCATTGATATTGGCGTGGAGAGAGCCCAGATGTTGAACAAGTGAAAACTGGTATGGCTGTAGGTGAAGAAACCACTGGGTGACCCGTGGATTCGACTCCTTGTGCAGGGCCATCCACTGTAAAGGTGCATGGTCCGTGACAAGGGTGAATTCCAGGCCCAACGGGTAGTACCTCGCCCATTTAATCGCTAAAATCCTCCCTCTCCACTGCCGTATATCTGGTCTCTCATTCCAACATTTTCCGGCTCAGGAACATGATGGGGTGTTCCACACCATCGACGCTTTGGTTCAGTACAACCCCCAGGCCTGTGTCCAAAGCGTCCGTCTGGAGGATGAAAGGTAAACAAAAATTAGGTGCTTTCAAAATAGGTGCGGACGTAAGGGCCTGCTTCAAGTCACTAAATGCAGCGCCTGTCTTTTCAGTCCATACCACAATGTTTGGGGCCCTCTTCTTTGTCAGATCAGTCAAGGGCGTTGTTCTTTCTGAAAACTGGGGCACAAATCGGTGGTAGTACCCTGATAACCCGAGAAAGGCTTGGACTTGCCACTTCGTTCGCGGACGGGGCCATTTCCTCGATTACTCCTAGTTCCAGCATGTGCTTGATCTCAAGCTCCACTTCAGCTCTTTTTGCCTCGGGAAGATGATACGGACGTTCTCGGACTATAACCCTAGGCTCTGTCACAATGCTGTGCTCAATCAGAGAGGTCCTTCCTGGGTTTTCACTCACTACCTCTGGGACGAACAGGATAACTGTTTCCAGCTCCCGTCGCTGTCTGGAACTTAAATCCACACCGAAGTTAAGGCTAGCCGTGTGAGCAAAGAGCGAGCGGGGCTGACTGGAGGAGGGATTGGGATCCCTGTCCTTCCACGGTTTTAGCAGTTTTACATGATAAACCCACTCCCTCAGCCGACAATTGGGCTGACTCACCAAATAGTCGACGACTCCTTTTTCTCTCCTTAACTTCGTAGGGACCTTGCCAATGGGTAAGTGGGAGGTAGGTACCAGGACCATGGCCCGATCTCCCAGGCGGAACTCCCAGAGAGACGTGCCACGGTCGTAATATGGGAGCTGTGCTGCTTGTGCCTCTTCCATGAGACTTTTAAGGAGGGGCAGAATTTTACCAAATCTATCACGTAATTGCATGATATATTCCAATATATTTGTAGAGGGAACAGCCTCTTCTTTCCATCTTTCTTTTAAGATATCTAATATGCCCCCTGGGTTGTCACCCATACAATAATTCAAAAGGAGAGAACCCCATGGAGGCTTGTGGGACTTCCCGATAGGCAAAAAGGATGAGGGGGAGGAGCTGATCCCAGTTGCTTCCATCCTCATTGACCACCGTACGAAGCATTTGTTTGAGAGTCTGATTGAATCTCTCTACCAAACCATCGGTTTGAGGATAATATACCACGGTCTTGATAATATACCACGGTCTTTAGATGCTTTATTTTAAGTAACTTAGCAGTCTCCTTGAACGTCTCCGAGGTAAGTCCGTCAGGACTTCCTTAGGGATGCCCACTCGCGCAAAGACCCCTACTAATTCCTGTGCAATGGCTTTAGAATTAGCTGAGCGCAATGGAACAGCTTCGGGGTATGTGGTAGCATAATCCACGAGGACTAAAATGTACTTGTGTCCTCGGGCTCCAGGGGTCCGACTAAAGCGACCCCAATTCTGTGAAATGGGACATCAATTAGGGGAATAGGAACGAGAAGAGCACGGTCCTTCCTAGGAATTTGTCGCAATTGGCACTCCGGGCAGGAATTGCAAAAGCGATGAACCTCCTCATTGATTTCTGGCCAATAAAAGCGGAGCTTGATCCACTCCAGGGTTTTCTTGGTGCCCAGATGGCCACCTAGGAGGTGGCATGTGCTAACTCATAGACCTGCCGCCGGAAGGTCCGCGGGATTAGCAGTAGCCTTCTCTCCTGCCCGTCATGCTCTGCTACGTGATACAGAAGATCGTTTTCCAACACAAAGTGAGGACCCTGTGGCATCGACTGGTGAGTGCGCTGGCCGTTGACTAGGACCACTGCATTTCTGACAAACTTAAGGGAGTCATCATTCCACTACTCCCTTTTAAAAGAAGCCGGCGTTTCTCTAAATTGAAACTGCAACAGGGAGAGAGGGTCTGGGCCAACCTCAAGAGGCATGGTTTCCTCCCATTCCGTCTCGGTTTCTGGTGAATGACGTATTGGCATGCGACGGTCCGGGAGTTGCCATGTCACTCAGGGAGGCCGCTTCGCCTCTCTCCGCCAGCTGGTTACATGGCGTGGAGGCAGCTTGAGACAGCTCATCCCCATCTACAAGTAGGCCTAAGTTAAAACCAGGAGTGGTATGTGTCTCTGGTTCTGGTTAACTTGGAGATTGGTGATGTTAGTTATTCTCTACCAATGTGTGTGTTGGATAACATGCTGTCCGGTAGGTCTGGACGTGCCAAACATTGACAATTGGTTGCAGAAGGAACTGATAACGGAGAAATTTGTGATCACCAGAGCATAGGCAGCCAAACAGAAAGCAACTGATTTAGATGGTTGGGGCTTGCTCCCGTTCTCATAGAATGAGATAAAGGTTGGCACTCTCTGGAAGATGCGCAGACAGAAGAGACAAGAAATGTCTTGGGAGCGCACAAATGAAGACTTCAAAATAGGGTGAGTAGTTCATAATTAAGGATGATATTCTTTATTATAAGGAGGAGGATGGTGAAACAATTGTAATGCCTCCGGAGCAATTGCTTAGGCTGATAACATGGATGGGTCACTAGGAGGAGGAGGTTGGGAGCATGCGCTGACAGGATGTTAACATACCCACCACATAATGAACCACGTGGACCCGAGTGCAGCCACCACACCACACTGCACCACACCACCAGCACCACACTGTGAGGTTTTTTTACGGTGGCTGGAGTGCCAGTCCTGCCACCAACCACAAAGTTTTCCCTGTAAATGTTAGGAAAATATCTGACAGAGTAGCAAATCATTTTATTGTCCAGGATAGTCAAAAGATATAGCCAACTTTTGTAGGACTTGTCCAGAGTATCAGAAGGTGGGGTCAGTTAAAAAGGGGGACAGACTTCCTTTAATTACCATACCTGTTGTGGAGAAACCCTTTGCATGAATAGCTATGGACATCATCAGTTTGCTTGAAAGAATAACAACATCATTTATTTATATAGCACATTTTCATACAAACAATGTAGCTCAAGGTGCTTTACAAGATGACAAAGAGAAAGTTACATGAAAAGGAAAACAATTAATATTAGGTAATATTAAAGAATAAGTAACAAAAATAAAGGTAAGGACAGATGGCTGGGAGAACAGAAAAAAACAAAACAAAAAAACTGTCACACACATGTGTTTAGGAGACAACTAAAGGGCTTGAATACATGTGATTTCACGCCGGACCAGGGGGTGGCGAAGTGCACTAATTTTCCCTCTCGATCTTTTGCAGACCATTCTAGGGAAATCCCACCCGGCTCTGGGGCAGCCAATGATGTCATTTCCGGTTCTGGTAATGATGACATCACTTCCTCCACTGGCCTTTAAAGCTGCCATCTTGTGTCAAGAGAATCAGTTCTGTTTTGGACTCTGTTATGTAAACATGACAACTCTTTTGAATCGATTTTGCAGCCGGGAACAATTATACGGGTGGCTGCCCCAAACCTTCTCAACGTCTTATGGTCGTTTTTGGGACAAAACAAACAAACAAACAAAAAAAAAAAAGACTGGAGAAAAAACAAAATGTGCAGGTGTTCCAATGCCAAGAAGATATTTCAGTTCTGATATTGTAGTTTTAGTTTTTATTTTATTCTATAAAATTCATTTTTATTTTTATTTCGTTCTAGTTTTCAGTGGAGTTAACAATTTTTATTTTTATTTAGTTCTGTGTTTAAAAGTTTAGTTTTTATTTTATTTAGTTAATATTAGTACAATTTTACTTTTTTTTCTGTTTCAAAACTACAAATATTGGCCTACACATATTTTAATGCAAAATATGTTTTAGTTAACAAAATACACTCACAGATCATAATGCCGTTAAACACAGCTTAACTATCAATGATCAAACAGATTAAGTGGCCTAATGAGTATAGTCAGTAAGATCAAATGTTTCAACCCAAGAAACCAGTCTGTGCAAGCGTGTTGCTGTTAATTGCTTGTGAGAGATTTGTTCATGCTGCAATGAAGTCCATTACACAGATAGCCACATAGTGACAATATTCGCTTGACGAGTGCCTGTAATGCAGGTACACAGACAAGCTCCTTGGCCACTGGTGCCAGGAGACTGTATGTTGACAATTTCTGCTGGCAGTACTGAAGCAATGACTTGCGGTGAGGTTCATGCCTAGTGAGGCACTGAGTCCTTCAGAGTCAGATTTAAAAATATATGAACCCAAAAGAGTAGCTTATTCACTATTCAATTGACCACATACATAGTGACTACTGGTTATGTGTCATATCTCATCAGCATTCTTTACAATTATAGTGGCGAGAGAGAGCGAATTTGTTCTGCACCTTCCATGTGTTCTAAATTTGCCTTTGCAATTTCACAATTCACACTCATTCAATACAAATGAAAGAGTAGTATACAAAAAAAGATTTCAATTTTGACCTTATTTGAAATATTTAATTGTTTTTAAAAGCTTTTGATTTGGATGCTTTAATCAATTTTAATACAGACTGTTCAACAAAAGGATAACACGAAAACAAAAGAATATTTTATTTAAGGTCAAAATTTAGTTTTTAAATACAGTGATCCCTCGCTATATCGCGCTTCGCCTTTCGCGGCTTCACTCCATCGCGGATTTTATATGTAAGCATATTTAAATATATATCGCGGATTTTTCGCTGCTTCGCGGGTTTCTGCGGACAATAGGTCTTTTAATTTCTGGTACATGCTTCCTCAGTTGGTTTGCCCAGTTGATTTCATACAAGGGACGCTATTGGCAGATGGCTGAGAAGCTATCCAGCTTACTTTCTCTCTCTCTCTCTCTCTCTCTTGCGCTGACGTAGGGGGGTGTGAGCAGGGGGGCTGTGTGCAGCTGCTTCCTGACGGACATGCTGCACGGAGCTTCGCATACTTAAAAGCTCAAAGGGCACGTATTGATTTTTTTTATCTGTCTCTCGCTATCTCTCTCTATCTCTCTCTCTGTCTTCCTGCTCCTGACAGAGGGGGTGTGAGCTGCCGCCTTCAACAGCTTTGTACCGGCGGTGCTTCGCATACTTAAAAGCCAAAAAGCCGTATTGATTTTTTTTTTGACTGCTTGCTTTGCACTCCTTTGAAAAGGAAGATATGTTTGCATTCTTTTAATTGTGAGACAGAACTGTCATCTCTGTCTTGTCATGGAGCACAGTTTAAACTTTTGAAAAAGAGACAAATGTTTGTTTGCAGTGTTTGAATAACGTTCCTGTCTCTCTACAACCTCATGTGTTTCTGCGCAAATCTGTGACCCAAGCATGACATTCTAAAAATAACCATATAAACATATGGTTTCTACTTCGCGGATTTTCCTATTTCGCGGGTGGCTCTGGAACGCAACCCCCGCGATGGAGGAGGGATTACTGTATTGGATTTTTTTCTTAGTCTGGTCCCATTTTTTTTTATAAAATTGAAAAACATTTATGGTCTTACCTTTATTTGTAAATGAAGTCCATGTGCCTATCCTTCTTCACGAAAATCTCCATCACGTTCTTGTAGTTGACTTTCTGATATTGCTAACTTATTGGTGCCTAGAGCCTCTGCGTAGAAGAACAGCAGCAACAAGCACCTGTTGGGCTCACATCTGCCTCCTTCAGTGTGGCACGGTACTATCTGCCTCACCTTGTGCCTTTTCACTGCAGTTTTATGTCTGATCAGCAAGACTAGATACGTCACACACATTCATTAAATATATCAGCCAGACTGTGGAAAGTCACAGTATATAATAAACTCGTGTGAAAACATTATACTGGTGTAAAAGTATTCTATATTTTAGGTGCACAACTGCAAAAAGCCGCCTCACCAGTTCTTTTAAGTTTGGCTCTTGGAATTTCAAGCAAGCCTTCATTTGAAGATCTAAGGTTACGACTTGGAGTGTAGGGGCATAGGCATTCCAAGGTATTACTTTGTTTTGCTATCTTCTATATTACTTAGGCCCAAGAACCCATAATATATTATTTGTCCTGTAATGCCACCAACTATTTCTGTCTATATGGCCCTAATTAACTCAGATCCTAAAAACACTGTCAGCACTATCCCACAACTTATACCATGTTCTACACACTTTAAAGGTTTGTACTATATCCTGCATCTAATTTAGCACATTTAAACCTTAAAACCCAATATCATAAAATGTGTGTCTTAATCCTAATGCAAAGTTCCTAATACATTAATATTCACATTTGTTCCATCCTTCTCTGTATCAATTACTATTACACAATGAAATTTACATTCTTCATGAAAAACAATAGTTATCAAACAAATGTTGCATTTTGCTTGGATCAAAAGACTTCTAGTTTAAACATTATCTTTATCTTATATCAATAGATTTAGACATTTTGTCCTAAGTGTCTCTATTCCCAAAACACTTGACTGTCTCTCAAGTTTACTACCATTCTTCATAGTTAACAAATTTCCCTTTATGTTTAACTCTATTATTCAGTTATTAAAATCAATAACCAATAAAGCTTAAATTGGACTGACTTTTAGTGCTAATAATTAATGTGTTAAATTCTGATTAACAGTCCAAATTACATATAAACATTAAAAGTTTTTTTTTCCACCAAGTATCAATAGACTTATTAGAAGCACTTTTGCAGAAATATTTACTCTTACACATTGCCTGTACTCTAAGTGTTGACCATGTTATGCTATACAGGTTAAACAATTTAAATAATAATTGTACAGTATTTCCATTAACAAAACAATAGTTGTAAATATTCAATAAATACGTATTGCTTATGAAAGGAGTTCATTTACATTGCTGTGCTTGCAGGTAATTAGCCTTTCCTCCTATGCCTTCTGTAACTCCAGGACAGTTAAAGTGGGCTCTGGGAAAGAACATAGAACCCTGCACAGTAAAAGTGTGAATCGGGTCTTGGGGTCTAATACCCCAAAGCAAAGGATATCAATATCCTGGAAGTCTTGATCTAATGAATGAGTCTCTGGTCTGGATGCCAAGCAGTCTGCCCTCTACAATTCTGGACCCACAATGATCTTTCGGCATCAATGGTCACCTGCACGGTTGAGTTGTTGGCAGCAGGAACCCATAATTCCTTGGACTGGAATTTTGAGTATGTTGTCTAGTAGTCAATTGTTCGATGGCTTGGTCCATGTCTTGATCCTCTCTCTGGTATGGCTTGCTTCTCCTTGGAGTTGGATGATTTGTTTGTCTGCAGACCTTTAGCACAGTTCGGTCTCCAGGTTCAAATTCAACTGCTGTCATAAAAAATGTGCTAAGAAAAACAGCTTTTACCTACAGGTGCAAAGACTTAAAAGTTTTGTTCCAATATTAGCCAGTACTGCAATGCTTCATCTGTAATTTTTAAAAGTTACTTATGGATCCCAAAAATAGTGTCTCGTGAGATATTAGGCCTGTTTCGTTGGGGGTACACTAGCGGTAAAACAGACGGTCATTTTATCCAGTCTCTGCTTGTCTCTTGGTCAATTAGCCAAAAATTAATTCTGTAGGTGGCAAGTGCAATGCACAAGTTTTCATTCATTGTATCCATTATGTTACAAAATACAGTAGATACCTCAATAAAAAATTCCTCTATAGTTGTATCTAGTTTGGCAATTGTTATGGACTCCACTCAATTAAAAGCATATTCATCATAACAAGTAAATCACCACAATATAAAGTAAAGTCAGTCTTAATATATACTGTATATTCTAAAGGAAAAGCATTCAGTTGTTTCAAACTATTGAAACTATTGGCACATAACCTTTGCTGTTATACAATCTAAATATCAATCTTTCTCCCCTTAGAGGGAATGTGGAACAGGAGAGTATCGGTCAGTAAGAACCCTGAAACCAATCCCATTAATATTAGAAGTTCATAAGAGACGAATATACTTCTCCTATAGAGAACACGAATATGTCCAGGAGTGGCAAACCAAACAAAAGGAAAGAGAGTGGCGTGGATGTTATTAGTTGAAGAGTCGTGTTCTGTGGAGGTTCCTGTAGAAAATTTTAAAGTATTTACTTTCCTTTCTTATTTCAGTCTTGAACTGGAGCCTAGACATGCATTCTTGATCCCCTTTTCATAATGAATGTAATATAATACCAGTGTTCTCCAGAGAACATCTCTCAGTCAGCATAGCAAGCAGAAGTCAAAAAAGAAATCCACAGTCTGGACTGGTAAATTCCTAATTATTTCTGGAAATGAGATAAAAATAAACTAAAACAGTTAAGCTCCACATTCCCTTTCCCAATTGCTCTAATTACAGAACACTGCTCAATTATGTGCAGTCTTGGGATTTAAATTACTTAGGAAAGAAATGTGTATTTCACTTCATCTAGGGCTAACAGGTTATTTTCAAAAGTTACAATTATCTTAAAATACATCTATTATTACCTCTCAACTCTTAATCATAAAGCTAAATAATTTCTTTATTGATATCCCAGCTATTTTTTTTTAACCTAATATTTTACTAATTAAATTGACACATACAATTCTACCTATGGCTTCAGAATTTAACAAGTGTCCGAATGTTTAATTAGAGCATCAAATTATAGAAAATAAAGCTAAACCATATTATCAGCCATATGTAGTTATTCAGACATTAACCTTCTACTTCACATTTAAGATATTCAAATTATTTGTGAACAAGGAGTGATGGGAAAAGAAATCAACATCTCACACTGTATCAAATGTCTTATAATAAAATAATCCATCCATTCATCCATTATCCAACCTGCTATATCCTAACTACAGGGTCACAGGGGTCTGCTGGAGCCAATCCCAGCCAACACAGGGCACAAGGCAGGAAACAAACCCCAGGCAAGGAGCCAGCCCACCGCAGGGCATAAAATAATCTAAAATCTTATTTTATTTAAAAACACTCTTATGGTAGTTAGTGCATTGCACCATTGCATACAGTACTTAAAAGAAAATATTCTGATCTATAAAACTTAGCTATACTTAATAATATTGATTTCTTTTACCCATAACCTCCTGTTAAGGCTAGTTGTTCATGCACACTTTTTCATTGATATCATCCTGAAATGCTTCTTGCAGCTTCTCCAGAGTGTTGATCTGTAGAAAAAGCACAGTCTACTCTTTTTGTTAGTTAAACCCCCCTTTTGTACAGCATATCTTAGTATAGAATACAACCTAGACTGGAAGCCAGTGCTCGTCACCAGCTTTCTTCCTATCCTAGAGAATGTCTCTCTTTTTTTTCCTTTAATTTAAAAATTACTAAAAGAACTTTCTTCCTTTTGAGTATGGCCAGTACTCAATAGAAAAAGGCACACACATTTATACTAAATCTTGAAACATTTCATTGGACCAAATCATATTCATTTTTTTAATTTAAATTTAAAACATAATTATGCATACCTTTATCAATTGCTTCATCATTTCAACCAATACCACATATTTTCACACAATGTCTTTAATCAAACGTATAGCAAAAATCACTTAAATTCCTTCAAATGCACTTCAGTCACAGAGATCTTTCACATTGTACAACATACTCAAACTTACTTAAACTGTCTTTAACACATTATACTTACTCAAGTTTTCATATTATTTAGCATCTACTATTTAAAGTATTTTACACACTCTTTTCCTCTCATTGCTTATGTTTATTTTACTCCTGCCAAGAATATGCAAGTTTGAACCTTCATTTCTTGTTAGTGGGCAACAGTGCTGACCACTGCGCCATCGTATCTCCCTTACTTCAGCTGATGGAAAGCAATTAAAACAATGTCCATAACAAATATGCACCTTCACATACACACACACACATACACACATCAGCAGCATTATATCCTTGAAAGAAATTGCCTCCTTTATATTTCATACTTATCAAAGAAAATTTTTCCCTGAGACTTGATCAGGGTCTAAAGGAAAGATGTTTTATACATATAAACATTTTTATAAGCAAAGTGGAGACATTTTCATTTTATCAATATTACACATTTTCAAAACTCACATTTGTCATTGTCTAAAAATGTTCTAACAATGCTATGTTAGCCTAAAATTATTCTTCCACACTACTCATTCAATGGGAAATACTGCTAAGATAGGGTCATCTGGTGCTAGCGATTAATAAAGCTCTGTGTCATCTGCATAGCTGTGGTAGCTCACCTTGTGCTTTGAGATAATTTGATCTAATGGAAGTATGTAGATTGAAAAGAGAAGCGGACCCACAATAGATCCTTGTGGTACACCATATAAAACATCATGGGTCTCTGAAGTAGAATCACCACAACTAACTAAACATTTTCTACAAGTAAGACTGAAATCAATTTAAGATGCTACCAGAGAGGCCCACCCATTATATAGGGAAATTTATAAGAATACTGTGGTCTATGGTGTCAAATGCTGTACTCAAGTCTAAGAGAGAAAGAACAGATATATGGCCTCTGTCCACATTAACCCGCAGATCATTTACTACTTTAACCAGTGCAGTTCCTATAATTTGTTCTAAAACCTGACTGAAACTTTTAATCTTTAATGTTTAATGAAATAATCATTTAGTTACTTAATAACTGCCTTTTCTAGAATTTTACTTAAGAAAGGCAGGTTAGAATTTGGTCTAAAATCAAAGACAACGGAGTTGAGATTATTTTTCTTGAGCAACAGTTTAACAACTGCAGTCTTAAGACAGCCAGAGAAGAACCTGTATATAATGATGAGTTCACTATGTCAAGTACATCATCAATTAGCATGTCAGAGACTTCAAAAAAGCCTGTTGGAATTGGGTCAAGGACGCAGGTGGAGGGTTTCAGTTGAGAAATTATTCTACGTAGTTCAAGTAGATGTATTCCAGTGAAAAAATGTAAGTCACTCTAAAGGGAATGCTGGGATTCAATCAGATTAACTTTGGGGAAGTGTACTAGGTTATTTCTAATATCATTTATTTTGTGTTTAAAAAATATTGAAAAAGCCTCTGCAATATTGTGGTATTTCTCTCAAATTATTCAAGTTTGTTACTAGATTGGTCATCTCTTGCACCTCAAGATTAACACACACACATAAATATGCACATACAGTACACTTTAATTACGTAGTTTATTTTGTCGTTATAGTAGAACATCATAAACTTAATCTTAAAATCGTTTAATTAACCTGTTTCTCAAATCACATTGTAATTGAAGTAGCACGTTAAATGCTTTGTTTTGTATGTGTTCTTCTATGTGCTCTATGTGTGTGAATCACTATGTGCTTCTTAAACCGGCTTTCTCTTCCTCCGACAGGACACAGAATCCATTACATTCGTGATATTACAGCTCTCTGAATAACTAAAATACTGAGATGTATACATGATTAATTTTCATGATGATAGGAGTTAAAGCACGTTATTAAACATGGGAACACGGCACAGTGATTGTGCACGACCTTCGACGAAATAATTTATTGCAGCAGTACTCAGGGGCTGCTCTAGGCTCGTGGTGACCCTGGGCAGAGAAAGAATCGGTGGGCCCTTCACCCGCCAATGTCAATATGGTATCTTATGCACGGCGGATGGACACGTCCGTTGCGGACACTGCATAGCCTCCTCGTGCTCATGACACAAGCGTTTAACTTTAGCCGAAATGTGCCGCTGCATTTTTAGCTGTGTCATTATTTTCTCTTTGTTTTATATTCACTATATATTGGCGTGGCGGCCCCTGGGATTTGGCAGCCCTGGGCAGGTGCACAGTTTGCACATACCTAAGGTTGCCCCTGCAGTACTGTCTCTTTCAAACGTACTAAGCTCCAATTCCTGTCCTTCCTTTTCTTTCAATCAGCTCTGTAATAGACGTTAAGCCATCTGTAAGCTTATAACGGCGATTCTTCAAAACTTTTAATGAACATTGAAATATCTTCGTAGTACATGTTTAATTATTCTATCGTTCACACCTGTCCCAGTGAAGCATACAGTGCTTTTATCTGTATAATATAATAAACATATTTTGCTGCATTTCATCTTAAAAATGATATCGTCATCATATGTAAATACGCGCTCAATAAAGTGGCTCAGGTTGTGCAATATTATAATTGTAGTGCAAGTTTACAGTGGGGTGATTGTACTTATAAGTCCAAACAGTTCTACAAGGAGCAGTTCATGGACTGATTGAGTGCGCTTAGAGCTCTTGGGATGAAACTCTCTCTGAACCGCGAGGTCTGTACAGGAAAGGTTTGAAGCGTTTGCCGTGTGAGAAGCAGTTCAAATAGGAAGCATGGCTGAGGCAGCGTGTATACCGATAATTCTCTTTCTGATCAGCTGCTCCGAGTGGTGCAGTGAGAGTAATATGGAAAAAGATGATCTGCTGAGGCAACCCCTAACAGGAGCAGCTGAAAGAAGAAGAAGAAGGTGCAGTGCAGTGAGAGTAACAACACTAAAGCAGTTATGATATTTGACCATTCCGTAGACCGTTATATTGTTACTGGTTAATTACAATCAGATGCATTAAACTAATAAACAATATGCGGTTAATTTCAGTGTATTTATAAAGCTGCGTCAGGGATGTGGATCTGAAAAAGAATGATAAACCACACAGGAACAGTAGCACTGCTTTGACGCTGGGTGCCGGCAGTCTGCAAAACCGAGTGGAGAACTTGCGTACGACAGGGTATGAGGTACCGTAGAAATGTGCGTGGCTTTACGCCAAATTTAGGTTTTATACATCGCGATTTGAACGTGGAAACGTTCTTACGCAACATTTCTGTGCATATGCACCGTTTATACATGAGGCCCCTGATGTCACTCTTTTTATCGTCGTTGTTTCTTTGTCTGACATCGCTCCTTCTTCATCTCTTGTACAAACTGTATTTATTTTAAAATTCCACGTGAGATTCCGGAACATGTGATGTTACATACATTTGATTGGCTGACTGTCAACATGATAAATGACTTCACTTAAAGTCTTTGATCTTTTAAGTATGTCCTGCATTTCTTCCTTTCCCAAGCTGTAAACCAATTTGACAGTTCCTAATCCCAGGAGTGCCCATCTGTTTGCGTTGCCCGGGAATCTATAACTGGGGAATTTCCCAAATGAAAGAAACAGAACATAGAAATCGGACCAACATTTTTCTGATTGACATTTTATTGTAATCTATACTAATAAAAGGCAAAGCCCTCACTGACTCACTGACTGACTGACTGACTGACTCATCACTAATTCTCCAACTTCCCGTGTAGGTGGAAGGCTGAAATTTGGCAGGCTCATTCCTTACAGCTTACTTACAAAAGTTAGGCAGGTTTCATTTCGAAATTCAAAGCGTAACGGTCATAACTGGAACCTCTTTTTTGTCCATATACTGTAATGGACTGCAGCTCGCTGGCCGTGGGAGGCGGAGTTGCGTATCGCGTCATCACGCCTCCCACGTAATCACGTGAACTGACTGTGAACACAGTACGTACCCAAACAGCCCTAATGAAAACATTCATTACACAATTGAGAAGGCAGCGAAACAATAAAAAGCGAAGCACGGTGTAAACCGTAAGTTTAAATTAAGTTTATAGAAACGCTCCCGCTGCCGTTTGCAATACCATATTCGCGAGATACAAGTTTAATGAGAAGACACGAGGTATAAACGAGATTTGGATCACTTTGTAAGGGAGTTAAAATTGCTGTAGCGAGAAACTTTGAAGTGCCGGGTCTTAGCTAACATTAAATAAAGCCGTGGACATCGCAAAATCACAAAAGAGAGCGGCTCACGTGAACTGACTGAACGCAGCAGGAGTGATCACTTCGCTACTGCGGAAATAAAGCACGGTGTAAACTGTAAGTTTAAATTAAGTTTATAGAAACGGTCCCGCTGCCATTTGCAATACCATATTCGCGAGATACAAGTTTAATGAGAAGACACGACGTATAAACAAGACTTTGGATGACTTTGTAACAGAGTTAAAATTGCTGTAGCGAGAAACTTTTAAGTGCCGGGTCTTAGCTAACATTAAATAAAGCCGTGGACATCGCAACATCATACAAGAGAGCGGCTCACGTGAACTGACTGAACGCAGAACGTTGCAAACAAAGCACCGTGTAAACCTAAAGTTTAAATTAAGTTCATAGACCTACAAAAGGTTGCCATTGATTTGAGGCAAGATTGCTTTTCTCCTGTACAACTATACGTTGCATTCTCAAGAGTGTGCTTGCACAGCTTGGTCATATTACAACCGGAGTGCTGAACTGACAATGTGGTATACAAAGAGAACTATAACAATCGTAATATATATATATATATATATATATATATATATATATATATATATATATATATATATATATATATATACTAGCAAAATACCCGCGCTTCGCAGCGCAGAAGTAATGTGTTAAAGAGGTTATGAAAAAAAAAGGAAACATTTTAAAAATAACGTAACATGATTGTCAATGTAATTGTGTTGTCATTGTTATGAGTGTTGCTGTCTTTTATATATATAATATGCACACACACACAAATAAACATATATATACATAAACATATATATATACATATCTACATATACACATATCTACATATACATACGTATATACACATCCACATAAACATATATATACATATACAAATTTACATATCTACATATATATATATATATAGACATAGATATATACATACATACATTCACATATATATATATATATATATATATATATATATATATATATTACTGAAGAAAGAAAAAAAAAAATTAAACAGCCAAATGGGGCTATGCATATGAACTTAAAAGGTTTACATAAAACAGAAATATATATTTTATTTTTACTTGGTTAACTTGTGGAGGGTGTATCCTGTAGCAAAGCCCTAACTGTTTTCGTGAAAGCCCGTTTCAGTCAATAAGTCTTATGTGTGTGTTTATGTATGTGTGTATATATATGTAGATATGTGTATATGTAGATATGTATATATATGTATATGTATATAAATGTTTATGTGTGTGTGTATATTATATATATAATATATATATATATATATATATAAAAGACAGCAACACTTATAACAATGACAACACAATTACATTGACAATCATGTTACGTTATTTTTAAAATGTTTCCTTTTTTTTTCATAACCTCTTTAACACACTACTTCTCTGCTGCGAAGCGCGGGTATTTTGCTAGTATATATATATATATATATATCTATAATAATAAAAGGCAAAGCCCTCACTGACTGACTGACTGACTGACTGACTGACTGACTGACTGACTCACTGACTGACTCACTGACTGACTGACTCACTCATCACTAATTCTACAACTTCCCGTGTAGGTGGAAGGCTGAAATTTGGCAGGCTCATTCCTTACAGCTTACTTACAAAAGTTAGGCAGGTTTCATTTCGAAATTATACGCGTAATGGTCATAACTGGAACATATTTTTTGTCCATACACTGTAATGGAGGAGGCGGAGTCACGTATCACGTCATCACGCCTCCTACGTAATGACGTGAACTAAAAACAAGGAAGAGATTTACAGCACGAGTCAAACGCGGGAACGAAGGTAAATGACGTTAATTTTTGACTGTCTTTTAATACTGTGTAAGCATACATATTAACACATGTGCAATTAAACATGTGCATTTACGGGGTGATTTCTCAGGCTTAAAAGCTCGCCTTTTATCAAACGCGGGAACAAAGGTAACTGACGTTGTTCACTGTCTTTTAATACTGTGTAACCATAAATATTAAGACATGTGCAATTAAACGTGTGCATTTACGGGGTGATTTCTCAGGCTTAAAAGCTCGCCTTTTACTAAAAAGGTAAATGCTAAACTATTTTCAATCAGTTTAATGAAACGCTCCCATTAAGGATTGCAATAACATATTCGCGAGATAAAAGAACGAAGTAGGGGGAAATGACGTAAGAGCCGCAAACAGCGAAGAGCAAAAAATTAATTAAACAATTGAGAAGGGAGCGAGTGAAGCATTCAAGCATGTTCATAAGGGAAACAAAGCACGGTGTAAAACGTAACTTTAAATTAAGTTTATAGAAACGCTCCCCCTGCGGATTGCAATAACATATTCGCCAGATAAAAGTTTAATGAGAAGACACGAGGTATAAACGAACCACACGCCGTGGCGCAACGTTAGGGGCAACAGTTTCAACCATTCTATGATCTGCTTCTCGCAACTGAAAGACGGCACATGGCGGATGTTAGCCGACTTGCTGACCGCAACATTAGGGGCTTCAACTCTGGCGCTGACGCCACATCTCAGTGCCAACACTTTCCACACTCTACTTAAAAGACACGCCCTCCTCACTGGACAGTTACAAAGACCAATCAAACTAACGATGACATCAAGTATTACCCAATCAAAAGTAGGAAAGGAGGCATCTTCATAAAATGCGTGTGGGATGATTTGCATGAGACGCTGCTTTAAAAAAAATTATAAAAAAAATACGGGACAAATCCCGTCCAGTATTGATTCAAAACGGGACGCGCAATTTCATTCTCAAATGCGGCACGATTCCGTATTTTAAAGGACGGGTGGCAACCCTACAGTGCCAGGTAACCACCCATACAATCAGATTGTGATTCACACTAGGAATGCAATGAATGTAATTACCCCGATCTACATACAAGGCGAAAGTCTTGCAACATTCAAAGATGATGGTTTCGGATAAGTACACCATACAACATAAAAGAGCTTATGAAGCCTTGAACCGAAAAAAGCAACATCTCAGAGATCGTAAAAAAAAAAATAGGAGGTAATGTCGTTTTACTCGCTGTAGATTTTATTCAAACATTACCAGTTATTCCACGAGGGAGACCAGCAGATGAACTCAACGCGTGTTTAAAATCCATGCTTCTCCCACGCTCGGTTATATGTCGCGTGTTCTCGGGTAGGTACACCAAAAAATGTATACAGTTAAGCATGTAATGGACAAACAAAAAATGAGGTATACCCGAGGGCACTGCAGTAGTACTTAATCTAACTTTACTTCTTAAATGTTAATGTTTTACTGTTTAATAATTTATACGCTTCTTATATGTTGTTCAAATTCTTTTATCAAAATACCAGTGACAGCGCAATGCACGATAACATGGAGTGAATACACATATACGCATCCGCCCACGGCCGCCCTGGTGTGCGCAGATACGAGTTGATTCTACAATAAAATAAAATAAACATAAAAAGAGTAATACAATCATCACCCATAAAGCGGATAGTAGACGTGACGTACTATATGTGTACCAGATTTCAAGTCAATAGGTGAAACGGTTTGCGAGCTACAGGTGATTTAAAATCCTGGACACACACACAAATTGCCACGGTAGCAAATTACAGAAGAAGATTTTACTGTTTAATAATTTATATTTATATAAAATGTGCTTCTTATATATTACTTCATATTCTCATATGATAATGATGTTAATATTTATATTGATTTCTATGTTATTGAAACTGCATGTATGTGTGTATATGTATGTGTATATATATATATATATATATATATATATATATATATATATATATATATATATATATATATATATTTATATATATACTAGCAAAATACCCGCGCTTCGCAGCAGAGAAGTAGCGTGTTAAAGAGGTTATGAAAAAAAAAGGAAACATTTTAAAAATAACGTAACATGATTGTCAATGTAATTGTGTTGTCATTGTTATAAGTGTTGCTGTCTTTTATATATATATATATATATATATATATTATATATATAATATACACACACACATAAACATTTATATACATATACATATATATACATATCTACATATACACATATCTACATATATATACACACATACATAAACACACACATAAGACTTATTGACTGAAACGGGCTTTCACGAAAACAGTTAGGGCTTTGCTACAGGATACACCCTCCACAAGTTAACCAAGTAAAAATAAAATATATATTTCTGTTTTATTTAAACCTTTTAAGTTCATCTGCATAGCCCCATTTGGCTGTTTAATTTTTTTTTTCTTTCTTCAGTAATATATATATATATATATATATATATATATATATATATATATATATATATATATATGTGAATGTATGTATGTATATATCTATGTCTATATATATATATATATATATATATGTAGATATGTAAATTTGTATATGTATATATATGTTTATGTGGATGTGTATATACGTATGTATATGTAGATATGTGTATATGTAGATATGTATATATATATATGTTTATGTATATATATGTTTATGTGTGTGTGTGTGCATATTATATATATAAAAGACAGCAACACTCATAACAATGACAACACAATTACATTGACAATCATGTTACGTTATTTTTAAAATGTTTCCTTTTTTTTTCATAACCTCTTTAACACATTACTTCTCCGCTGCGAAGCGCGGGTATTTTGCTAGTATATATATATATATATATACATACATATACACACATACATGCAATTTCAATAACATAGAAATCAATATAAATATTAACATCATTATCATATGAGAATATGAAGTAATATATAAGAAGCACATTTTATATAAATATAAATTATTAAACAGTAAAATCTTCTTCTGTAATTTGCTACCGTGGCAATTTGTGTGTGTGTCCAGGATTTTAAATCACCTGTAGCTCGCAAACCGTTTCACCTATTGACTTGAAATCTGGTACACATATAGTACGTCACGTCTACTATCCGCTTTATGGGTGATGATTGTATTACTCTTTTTATGTTTATTTTATTTTATTGTAGAATCAACTCGTATCTGCGCACACCAGGGCGGCCGTGGGCGGATGCGTATATGTGTATTCACTCCATGTTATCGTGCATTGCGCTGTCACTGGTATTTTGATAAAAGAATTTGAACAACATATAAGAAGCGTATAAATTATTAAACAGTAAAACATTAACATTTAAGAAGTAAAGTTAGATTAAGTACTACTGCAGTGCCCTCGGGTATACCTCATTTTTTGTTTGTCCATTACATGCTTAACTGTATACATTTTTTGGTGTACCTACCCGAGAACACGCGACATATAACCGAGCGTGGGAGAAGCATGGATTTTAAACACGCGTTGAGTTCATCTGCTGGTCTCCCTCGTGGAATAACTGGTAATGTTTGAATAAAATCTACAGCGAGTAAAACGACATTACCTCCTATTTTTTTTTTTACGATCTCTGAGATGTTGCTTTTTTCGGTTCAAGGCTTCATAAGCTCTTTTATGTTGTATGGTGTACTTATCCGAAACCATCATCTTTGAATGTTGCAAGACTTTCGCCTTGTATGTAGATCGGGGTAATTACATTCATTGCATTCCTAGTGTGAATCACAATCTGATTGTATGGGTGGTTACCTGGCACTGTAGGGTTGCCACCCGTCCTTTAAAATACGGAATCGTGCCGCATTTGAGAATGAAATTGCGCGTCCCTTTTTGAATCAATACTGGACGGGATTTGTCCCGTATTTTTTTTATAATTTTTTTAAAGCAGCGTCTCATGCAAATCATCCCACACGCATTTTATGAAGATGCCTCCTTTCCTACTTTTGATTGGGTAATACTTGATGTCATCGTTAGTTTGATTGGTCTTTGTAACTGTCCAGTGAGGAGGGCGTGTCTTTTAAGTAGAGTGTGGAAAGTGTTGGCACTGAGATGTGGCGTCAGCGCCAGAGTTGAAGCCCCTAATGTTGCGGTCAGCAAGTCGGCTAACATCCGCCATGTGCCGTCTTTCAGTTGCGAGAAGCAGATCATAGAATGGTTGAAACTGTTGCCCCTAACGTTGCGCCACGGCGTGTGGTTCGTTTATACCTCGTGTCTTCTCATTAAACTTTTATCTGGCGAATATGTTATTGCAATCCGCAGGGGGAGCGTTTCTATAAACTTAATTTAAAGTTACGTTTTACACCGTGCTTTGTTTCCCTTATGAACATGCTTGAATGCTTCACTCGCTCCCTTCTCAATTGTTTAATTAATTTTTTGCTCTTCGCTGTTTGCGGCTCTTACGTCATTTCCCCCTACTTCGTTCTTTTATCTCGCGAATATGTTATTGCAATCCTTAACGGGAGCGTTTCATTAAACTGATTGAAAATAGTTTAGCATTTACCTTTTTAGTAAAAGGCGAGCTTTTAAGCCTGAGAAATCACCCCGTAAATGCACACGTTTAATTGCACATGTCTTAATATGTATGGTTACACAGTATTAAAAGACAGTGAACAACGTCAGTTACCTTTGTTCCCGCGTTTGATAAAAGGCGAGCTTTTAAGCCTGAGAAATCACCCCGTAAATGCACACGTTTAATTGCACATGTGTTAATATGTATGCTTACACAGTATTAAAAGACAGTCAAAAATTAACGTCATTTACCTTCGTTCCCGCGTTTGACTCGTGCTGTAAATCTCTTCCTTGTTTTTAGTTCACGTCATTACGTAGGAGGCGTGATGACGCGATACGTGACTCCGCCTCCTCCATTACAGTGTATGGACAAAAAATATGTTCCAGTTATGACCATTACGCGTATAATTTCGAAATGAAACCTGCCTAACTTTTGTAAGTAAGCTGTAAGGAATGAGCCTGCCAAATTTCAGCCTTCCACCTACATGGGAAGTTGTAGAATTAGTGATGAGTGAGTCAGTCAGTCAGTCAGTCAGTCAGTCAGTCAGTCAGTCAGTCAGTCAGTCAGTCAGTGAGGGCTTTGCCTTTTATTATTATAGATATATATTCTATACTAATAAAAGGCAAAGCCCTCACTGACTCACTGACTGACTGACTGACTGACTGACTGACTCACTCACTCACTCACTCACTCACTCACTCACTCACTCACTCACTCACTCACTCACTCACTCACTCACTCATCACTAATTGTCCAACTTCCCGTGTAGGTGGAAGGCTGAAATTTGGCAGGCTCATTCCTTACAGCTTACTTACAAAAGTTAGGCAGGTTTCATTTCGAAATTCTATGTGTAATGGTCATAACTGGAACCTCTTTTTTGTCCATATACTGTAATGGAGGAGGGGGAGTCACGTATCGCGTCATCACGCCTCCTACGTAATCACGTGAACTGAAAACAAGGAAGAGATTTACAGCACGACTCAAACGTGGGAACGTAGGTAAATGACGTTAATTGTTGAGTGTCTTTTAATACTGTGTAAGCATACATGTTAACACATGTGCAATTAAATGTGTGCATTTACGGGGTGATTTCTCAGGCTTAAAAGCTCGCCTTTTATTAAAAAGGTAAATGCAAACTGTTTTCATTCTGAAGGGCACAAACCACGTTGGATTTCAGCCGTTAAATGTGCAAAAATGTCGGTACACCAGATAAATAAGCACAACATATTATCAGTTGTATTGTATGCTTACAATACATATAGAAATGTGTTAATCGTTAACTAATAGTATGGGATGGTGTTTTTAGACTCGCGCCTTGATTTAAACGATTCCATGTCTTGGTAGGTTTGCGTAGCTTATTGTCAATTTCTTTACACCTGTTTTTAAGACTTATTGACTGAAACGGGCTTTCACGAAAAAAGTTAGGGCTTTGCTACAGGATACACCCTCCACAAGTGAAGGAAGTAAAAATAAAGGTATATATTTCTGTTTTATTTAAACCTTTTAAGTTCGTATGTATAGCCCCATTTGGCTGTTTTAGTTTTTTTTTTTCTTTCTTCAGTAATATTTAATCTCCTTAAAGAAAAACAACATATGCATTTTACTTTTTTTGTATCTCTTTAGTAATATTTTAGTGTAAAAGGATAACCAGTATTTAAACCTTTTATGTTACTTTATAACGTTATTTTACACAATCTTGAAAAATTAATAAGAAAGCTACATATTTTGGCAGCTGCTGCTTTAATTTTCAATGAAATGAAAAAAGCTCTCCAAGAGAAAACCTCAATGAAGAAGAAACAGTTTGCACTATCTAAAAAGGAGAAACCCTCATTTATAAAGGTTTGCTGCAGATGACTTAACTGAAAATAAATGAATAGTTCCTATGTGTATAATACATATTTATCTATTTGACTTATGCCTTTATTCCATCAACTTGCAACATCTGAGGTACAATTTGTTACATTACTTTTGTTTTTTGCAGCACAGGCAGGTGAAGTGACTTCCTCAGGGTCACACAGTGGTGTCAGTACCAGGATTTGAACTGACAAGCTCTGGGTTTGCTGAAATATTACTGAAGAAAGAAAAAAAACGAAAACGGGCAAATGGGGCTATGCATACAAATGTCCATCCATCCATTATCCAACCCGCTATATCCTAAATACAGGAGCCAATCCCTGCCAACACAGGGCACAAGGCAGGAAACAAACCCCGGGCAAGGTGCCAGCCCACACACACCCACACACCACAGGCAATTTAGAATCGCCAATGCACCTAACCTGCATGTCTTTGGACTGTGAGAGGAAACCGGAGTACCCGGAGGAAACCCAGACAGACACGGGGAGAACATTCAAACTCCACGCAGGGAAGCGAACCTGGGTCTCCTAACTGGCACCTTTCACTGCGCCACCATACCGCCCGCATACAAACTTACAAGGTTTAAATAAAACAGAAATATATACCTTTATTTTTACTTCCTTAACTTGTGGAGGGTGTATCCTGTAGCAAAGCCCTAACTTTTTTCATGAAAGCCCCTTTCAGTCGATAAGCCTTAAAAACAGGTGTAAAGCTAAACTTGCAGAACTGCTATTCAATTACACTTGCCTAACGCCTCTCCTAAGGGGAGATACTGTGGGATCTGGGCATCCGTCAAAGCACCAATCACAGGCCCGATTAGAAAGCGGGAAGCTGTGATTTGTCGTCTCCCTCCCATGTAACAATCACAGCCCGTGTTACAACGCACTATGTATGTATGTGTATATGTATATATGTGTATGTGTGTGTATATGTATGTGTGTATATGTATGTGTATATATATGTTGATATGTGTGTATATATATATGTGGATGTGTATATGTATATATATATGTATATATGTATATATATATGTATATATGTATATATATGTATATGTAGATATGTGTATATGTAGATATGTATATATATGTATATATGTATATATGTATATGTATATATATGTTTACATAACCTCTTTAACACACTACTTCTCCGCTGCGAAGCGCGGGTATTTTGCTAGTGTATACTAATAAAAGGCAAAGCCCTCACTGACTGACTCATCACTAATTCTCCAACTTCCCGTGTAGGTAGAAGGCTGAAATTTGGCAGGCTCATTCCTTACAGCTTACTTACAAAAGTTAGGCAGGTTTCATTTCGAAATTCAACGCGTAATGGTCATAACTGGAACCTCTTTTTTGACAATATACTGTAATGGACGGCAGCTCGATGGCCGTGGGAGGCGGAGTTGAGTGTCACGTCATCACGCCTCCCACGTAATCACGTGAAAAGACTGTGAACGCAGTAGGGAGAATTGAAGGAAGAGCCGCAAACAGCAAAGAACAAAAAATTCATTAAACAATTGAGAAGGGAGTGAAACAATAAGAAGCGAGTGAGTGAAGCATACAAGCATCTTCATAAGGGAAACAAAGCACGGTGTAAAACGTAAGTTTAAATTAAGTTTATAGAAACGCTCCCGCTGCGGATTGCAATAACATATTCGCGAGATAAAAGAACGCAGTAGGGAGAAATGAAGGAAGAGCCGCAAACAGCGAAGAACAAAAAATTCATTAAATAATTGAGAAGGGAGCAAAACAATAAGAAGCGAGCGAGTGAAGCATACAAGCATCTTCATAAGGGAAACAAAGCACGGTGTAAAACGTAAGTTTAAATTAAGTTTATAGAAACGCTCCCGCTGCGGATTGCAATAACATATTCGCGAGAGAAAAGTTTATTGAGAAGACACGAGGTATAAACGAACCACACGCCGTAGCGCAACGTTAGGGGCTTCACCTCTGGTGCTGACGTTCGAGATTCGATTCCCGAGAGGAGATGCAATGAGTGTGTATGCATGAAGAGCACAGAATTAGGGCGAAACACGTGTCGCGTACTCTTTGCATAATTTGAAAGTAAACAATTTCAACCATTCTATGATCTGCTTCTCGTAACTGAAAGACGGCACATGGCGGATGTTAGCCGACTTTCTGACCGCAGCGTTAGGGGCTTCAACTCTGGCGCTGATGATAGAGATTCGATTCCCGAGAGGGGATGCAGTGAGTGTGTACGCCTGATGAGCCCAGAATTAGGGAGAAACACGTGTCGCATACTCTTTGCATTATTTGAAAGTAAACTATTAAAACCATTCTATGATCTGCTTCTGGGAACAGAAAGAGGGCACGTGGCGGACGTAAGGTGACTTCCTGACCAACCACAAGCGTAACCTGGCACGTAACCACCCATACAATCAGATTGTGATTCAGAAAACGAATGCCATGAATGTAATTACCACGATCTACATACTGTCAAATAAACGAAACACACGCCGTAGCGCAACAGCTGTGAAAAGGGAGGTTCACAAAAAACCAGATCCTTAACAAATTGTTATTGGTATATTTTCGATCCGTTTAAAAAGGTTTCCTTTTCTTCTTAATAAAAAATTAAAAGCAGTACTTCGCCGCAACGAAGCGCGAGAATTTGGCTATATATATCTGCTTCTCGCAATTAAAAGAGGGCACGTGGCGGATGTTAGACAGCTTGATGACCAAGCATAAGCGTTACCTGCCAGGTAACCACCCATACAATCAGATTGTGATTCAGACTAGGAATGCAATGAATGTAATTACCCCGATCTACATACAAGGCGAAAGTCTTGCAACATTCAAAGATGATGGTTTGGGATAAGTACACCATGGAACATAAAAGAGCTTATGAAGCCTTGAACCGAAAAAAGCAAGATCTCAGCAAGAACTGTCTCAGGAGGTAATGTTGTTTTACTCGCTGTAGATTTTAGTCAAACATTACCAGTTATTCCATGAGGGAGACCAGCAGATGAACTTAACGCGTGTTTAAAATCCATGCTTCTCCCACGGTCGGTTATATGTCGCGTGTTCTCAGGTAGGTACACCAAAAAATGTATACATTTAAGCATGTAATGGGCAAACAAAAAATGAGGTATACCTGAAGGCACTGCAGTAGTACTCAATGTAACTTTACTTCTTAAATGTTAATGTTTTACTGTTTAATAATTTATACGCTTCTTATATGTTGTTCAAATTCTTTTATCAAAATACCAGTGATAGCGCAATGCACGATAACATGGAGTGAATACACCATAAAATAAAGATAAAATGAGTAATACAATCATCACCCATAAAGCAGATAGTAGACGTGACATACTATATCCATCCATCCATTTTCCAACCCGCTGAATCCGAACACAGGGTCACGGGGGTCTGCTGGAGCCAATCCCAGCCAACACAGGGCACAAGGCAGGAACCAATCCTGGGCAGGGTGCCAAAGACGTACTATATGTGTACCAGATTTCAAGTCAATAGGTGAAACGGTTTGCGAGCTACAAGTGATTTAAAATCCTGGACAGACAAACGAATAGCCACGGTAGCAAATTATAGAAGAAGATTTTACTGTTTAATAATTTATATTTATATGAAATGTGCTTCTTATATAATACTTCATATTCTCATATGATAATGATGTTAATGTTGTTTATATTGATTTCTATGTTATTGTAAGTGCATGTATGTGTGTATATGTATGTGTATATATATATATATGTATATATATATTGTGATAGTTTGAAGTCTCCGTGACCCCTTGAACCCTCAGACTCGACTCCAGACACCAGGTAAAAGTCCAATAATTATATTTATTTGGACAATACAGTGCACAAAGCACCCTCCTCTCCACAATACTCAATAACAAACAATAATAATCAATAATCAATCCTCCACACTCCCAGACACTTTGCCACCCTTCCTCCCAGCTCAGCTCAGTGTACTGGGCTTCCCAGAGTCCTTTTATACACCCTGACCCGGAGGTGTTCCCGTTCAACAGTCCACAGTTCTTTTTCCCTTCCGGGTCAGGGTAAACAGTCCTTTTCTTCAACCCGGGAGCACGTCATTTCTTCCTGTCACGTGACCATGACGTACTCCCGGGTTATAGGGCACATGCGAGCCTACGAGCCCCCTTACAGCGATGCCTGGTGGCCCCCAAGGTATCCAGCAGGGCTGTGTATAAAAACTTCATAGTCCATGAGGCCCTGCTGGAACTCTGGGCATGTCCATGCTGCTGGGAGAGCTCCTCCTAGCGGCCTGGGGGTGAGGGCCGGAGAAATAAGCCGGCAATCCACCACAATTGCCCCCCCTTAGCGAAGCCAACTGGGGCGAAGCGACCAGCCCCGCGAGGGACGTCCTCCTCCAGGAGAACACATCATCCGGACCTTGGCTGCGTTGTCTAGATCCCCCGGCGAACCTTGGGGGAACGGTGTATCTTCTTTCCCACCGCTCCCCTGTCCTCCGGGGACAACTTCGCCACACGTGGCCCAGTTGCCGACAGTTGTAGCACCGCTGACGTCCTCCTGGTGGCCTCTCTTCCCGAGACCTGAAACATCTCGGGAATTCGGTCAGCTCCACCTTCTCCTCTGCCAAGGAAGGGTTAACGGCCACTTTACTGCTCTCCGCCCTTTTCTTTACCTTGTCAGGAGAGCCTCTTTTTATTTCGGGGATCTCCTGCTTTCTCTGGGGCTTGTGCACAGCGTGAGGCTCTCTATGAAGAAGAGAGAGCCTCTTTGCTGTTTGCACACCCGTTGTCCTATGTATTATAGGAGGCGGCATCATTAGCACCACATCGTTCCGGGTAACAGCACTTTCCAGCTGCCCTGGTTTGATTGGCACTTCCTCCGCCCCTCCAGTAACTAATGACAACTCTCTCATCACCTTATCAGGAGACTCCTGTTTCTCTAATAGGATCTCCTTTTTAATCTGGGGCTTTTCCACAGTTTGGGTCTCTCTATTAGTAAAAGAGAGCCCTTTTTCTGTCTGAACGCCCTTTGATTTTAAATTAACCCGAGGCAGCGTCTTCAGCCCCACATTGTTCCAAGAGACAGCACTTTTCAGCTGCCCTGGTTCAAGCGGCGCTTCCTCCGCCCCTTCGGTCATCACACCACAATCCCTTGTAGGGCACGCAGTGCTTTGGCACCCGGTACTTATTAAACACGGGCCCGTTTCACACTGTGTCCCTATATTATTATATACGGTACCGTCTTTACTAACCTGTACCGCCAAATCATATAAGACGGGACGCTCACGTCCTAGTCGCCGTAGGTATTCATCCACCTTCTTTACCGGCGCTTCGGCCGTCGCTCCCAGGTCTCCGATGATCTTCTTTATTGCCTGTAGCATCTGTAAAATACTTCGTACGGGTTCGATTAATTTTTCGAGGTCCCGCATGTCTATAAAGTTATTTATTTCGGCCGGCGGTAAGCCCACTTCCTTCTTAGTCTTACCAGCCAGTCGGGAGCCAATGAGCACGTCCGCTGTCGGCACGTGCTCTGACGGGTCTCACGGAGGCTTCTGGGAATTGGAGTCTTTTTTGTCTGAGGGCCGGGTTGCCTTCTTTGGCGAACTGCCGTCTCTCTTCATTAATTTATCGACATACGGATCAGCCACTTCTCGGCCCTCCTTACCTTTTTGCGGGGTGAGCGGTGCTTCGTTCGCCTCCCCCTTCCCTTTTGGAAAGTCCAAGTCCATTTTTTCTTCGGAGACGGAGCAAACAGCGGGACGTGGACCACCTCCTTCCCAGAAAGCGTCGGGTTGGGTCACATGTCCCTTGTCGGCTGCCGACTTGCGGAAGTCAGTCATCTCTCTCCCCGGCTCGAACGAGAGCTTGCCACCGTTTACAGGAGTCTTGTCTGCGTCCCGCAGAGCCTCCGGATGATCTATTCCGAGGTAGGTGCAAGGTACAAGATGCATTATTTTCAATTTATCCGCAATTATTTCCCCGGCACCTACCTCGTTGCAGTCTTCTTCCATAGGCTTCTCCCGCTCTGTGTGGTCGCTCCTACGCTCCTCCCGAGCGTCGGCCATTACGAAAAGAGCTTCTCCGCTGGTGCTGCCGCTCTGCTTGCCTCTTTTCTTCCCCATATGGACTTGGTGACTTTGGGTTTTTGCAAAGTTGTTGCGTGTCTGGACGTTGTCCTCTTAGGGTTCTGTCCACAGTAAAATTTTTCTTTAAATACAGGTCCTCTGCCAAAATCAACGGCCAGAGACTCCTGCCGACTAAGCCAACTGTGATAGTTTGAAGTCTCCGTGACCCCTTGAACCCTCAGACTCGACTCCAGACACCAGGTAAAAGTCCAATAATTATATTTATTTGGACAATACAGTGCACAAAGCACCCTCCTCTCCACAATACTCAATAACAAACAATAATAATCAATAATCAATCCTCCACACTCCCAGACACTTTGCCACCCTTCCTCCCAGCTCAGCTCAGTGTACTGGGCTTCCCAGAGTCCTTTTATACACCCTGACCCGGAGGTGTTCCCATTCAGCAGTCCACAGTTCCTTTTCCCTTCCGGGTCAGGGTAAACAGTCCTTTTCTTCAACCCGGGAGCACGTCATTTCTTCCTGTCACGTGACCATGACGTACTCCCGGGTTATAGGGCACATGCGAGCCTACGAGCCCCCTTACAGCGACGCCTGGTGGCCCCCAAGGTATCCAGTAGGGCTGTGTATAAAAACTACATAGTCCATGAGGCCCTGCTGGAACTCTGGGCATGTCCATGCTGCTGGGAGAGCTCCTCCTAGCGGCCTGGGGGTGAGGGCCGGAGAAATAAGCCGGCAATCCACCACAATATATATGTGTGTGTGTATATCTATATAATATATGTGTGTGTATATATATATATATATATATATATATATATATATATATATATATATATGTGTATATATATATATATATATATATATATGTGTATATATATATCTATAATAATAAAAGGCAAAGCCCTCACTGACTGACTGACTGACTGACTGACTGACTGACTGACTGACTCACTCACTGACTGACTGACTCACTCATCACTAATTCTACAACTTCCCGTGTAGGTGGAAGGCTGAAATTTGGCAGGCTCATTCCTTACAGCTTACTTACAAAAGTTAGGCAGGTTTCATTTCGAAATTATACGCGTAATGGTCATAACTGGAACATATTTTTTGTCCATACACTGTAATGGAGGAGGCGGAGTCACGTATCGCGTCATCACGCCTCCTACGTAATGACGTGAACTAAAAACAAGGAAGAGATTTACAGCACGAGTTAAACGCGGGAACGAAGGTAAATGACGTTAATTTTTGACTGTCTTTTAATACTGTGTAAGCATACATATTAACACATGTGCAATTAAACGTGTGCATTTACGGGGTGATTTCTCAGGCTTAAAAGCTCGCCTTTTATCAAACGCGGGAACAAAGGTAACTGACGTTGTTCACTGTCTTTTAATACTGTGTAACCATACATATTAAGACATGTGCAATTAAACGTGTGCATTTACGGGGTGATTTCTCAGGCTTAAAAGCTCGCCTTTTACTAAAAAGGTAAATGCTAAACTATTTTCAATCAGTTTAATGAAACGCTCCCGTTAAGGATTGCAATAACATATTCGCGAGATAAAAGAACGAAGTAGGGGGAAATGACGTAAGAGCCGCAAACAGCGAAGAGCAAAAAATTAATTAAACAATTGAGAAGGGAGCGAGTGAAGCATTCAAGCATGTTCATAAGGGAAACAAAGCACGGTGTAAAACGTAACTTTAAATTAAGTTTATAGAAACGCTCCCCCTGCGGATTGCAATAACATATTCGCCAGATAAAAGTTTAATGAGAAGACACGAGGTATAAACGAACCACACGCCGTGGCGCA